>NW_006203528.1:583643-612708 GCF_000334495.1 Tupaia belangeri chinensis | reverse complement strand
CAGGAATGGGAGGGATACTTCTCAGCCTGATTGAGGGCATTAATGAAAAGCCTCAGCTATCATACTTAGCAGTGAAAGATAGAATGTGTTTCTATAAAAGACTGCAAGGTGGCCTTGTCACTCTCACTACTACTATCAACATTGCAACAGAAATCCCAGTGAATTTCAAGGAATTACAAAAGCACTTAGTTTAGCATAAAACCTCTTTCTTGTGCCTTCTAACTCCTTCTCTGTCATGATTTGCTCTCTTTCTTCCAGATACACTCTGCGTGGTGATGTCAGGTCATTTCACCTCTTCTTCCTTTACTCTTATTTTTCTCTATTTTTGAATTGCATTTCATTCTTTTGTTGAACTTAAGGGTAGCTTATTTAAGTAACAAAGACCATGTAGATATTTCCTTTTATTTTCAAAATTAACATTTCATTAAAATATGCTGATGCTTTTCAATATTTGTCTTCCCATACATTAATTCCCTAGAGAAAGGTTAATAATATATATAATAAATGTACTATATATATTCATTCTTTTACTTTTTATTTTTTGGGACTTTCCCTATGCCGAGCTTATGCTAAATTTTCAGGGTAAGGTGTCATATTGGTGCTTACAGTTTAGCAGGAAAACTCAGGGTGTTATGAGAGAACATGGGTGAGGCTCCAAATCAGACAGAAACAGAGGAGCTGAGATGGGCAAGTGGAGCGTGTGAAGGAAAACTGTCTGCAAGAACTGAGCTTTAGTTTTGCTGTATGTTAACTGGATGAAGATGTCAGTAAAATGAGCACATAAGAAAGAGTTGCTTTTCAGGAAAATCCTCATGATTTACCAGAACTTAAATTTAAAATTAAATCATAGCTTCAAGTAAATGCAATTTATAGTCCTAAATTCATGAACAAATGCAAGGTTAGGTTAAATAAACTCAGTTAATATTGTAATAAAAAATAATCAAGGAAAAATAAAATACTTCTAGGAAGAGCTTGTAGAGAATCATACCTAAACTTTTGTTTAAAAGATGCATGGTGGTAACTGGAAAAAAAAAGTTCTAGTAGAGAAGTAGTTACTTCACATTGTTGACTTGTTTCTGGAGGAATAAGGAAGACACTAGCAAAGAAACCTGTGAAATTTGGGGCAGCAGAGAATACAAAACAGCTTAGGGAGCAACTTATAACATTACCCTAAAGGAAAAATGCTTTAACTTTCTGTTTGTCTAAAACATCTATTAGAACTAGAGATGGAACAGCTGTCAGAGCCTTGCCTCTGACTCTCACTGTGCAGTTTAAGTTGAAGAGGGAAGTTTCCAGGGAAGCCTGGTGCATTCACAGAATTGTACAACAGTACAATCTCACATCAAGAGAAGGTAGAGGGTATTTAGAATGTTGGATTTCCAACTAAACAGTTTTAGGGCACCTGCGCTTGCAGAGACAGAAAGAGAGAGGGAGGGAGAAAGAGGAAGGAAATACCCCCTCATAGGGTGTGATCCATCCACAATCTCTTCTCCATTTCTCCATCTTGTCAAAATTTGGGGCACACATGTACCTCATATGTTTTTTAAGATGCCAAGGCCAGGGTTAGAACTGTGTAGTAAGCCATCTGGCTGCCTTATCCACAGAGCCCTGGGATGAGCCCTTCATGTCTTAACTCACAAATACTTATCAAGGTCCTACTATATGCAAGGTATCCTTGCAGGCTGTGCCATATCAAGTTGGAAAAGGCATCACTCAGGTACTGTACAATATAGTCCATTACTGTTGGTGTAACAGAATACTAGAAACTAGAGACCAGGTGATTTATAAAGAAAGGAAATTTATTTGGCTCACAAGTCCAGTGGCTAGAAAGTCCAAAGGCATGTTGCCAATATCTGCTGGGTTCTGGCAAGGGTCATTTACTGCTTTGCCCTATGCTGGAAAAACAAAAAGGTCAGTAGGACATGCAAAAAAAGAAAAAGGAGAGCAAGGCAAGCTTGTTTCTTAACAATCCACTCTCCAGGAAACTAATTAGGGAGAATTTGCTCACTCCTGGAAGACTGCCTTAATCTATTTATGTGAATTTGTCCCCATCTTCCAAGCATGTCCCACTATGCCCTACCTCCCAACAGTCGTATTGGATGTCAAGATTCAGAACAAAATTCATTGGGAGCACTCAAACCATAGCAGGACATATAAGAGAATAAGGAACATTCACCTTGTTCTGTACCTGACCTCATGTCAGTGAAATAGGAGAGATAAAAATAGAACATGATTATTAATGAACCCATATTTTTTTATATTTTTTCCTTTGTTTCCATAATTTTGGCTTTATAAATGTTCTTGTTTCCTATCACTTTGTAGAGGGCAATGCCCTTCAAACTGTGATTCCAGGGGCCAGCAAGTGGCATGGTGGTTGGTTGATGTGCTGGAATCCCATATGGTCAACCCCAGTTCAAGTCCTGGACCCGGCAGCCCAATAAATAAATAAATAAATAAATAAATAAATAAATAAAAATGTTTTTAAAAATGTAATTTGGGACTAGCAGATGGAGTAATGGTTATGTCACTGGACTCCTGCATGGCCAACTGCTGTTTGAGTCCTGGACCTAGTGGCTTAAAACTCATGACAAGTGTTGCGGACATGTTGTGCCCAAAATCTCAAGAGGAGAATGGAGGAGAAGGGGCTGTGGCACGGCCATGCAATTTCTTGCTTTCTGTCTCTTGTCTCTCTGGTGAGTGAACACACCCTATAGCAAAAATCTCTTAAAAATAAATAAATAAATAAATAAATAAATAAATAAATAAAGGCAATATAGAGAGTCCTGGGGGAAGGGGATTTCTCCAAGTAATCCCTTCTGAAGAAAGCTAGGAAAGAATCATAGGATACCCAATTTTAGGTATTATTTGCTTAGTTTTCATTGTAATATTGTGCTTGAACGAATAGTTCTATCACCAAACATACAGGAAGAAAACATTTTACTAGTGTAAATTATTATTTGTCATTACCCTTAATGACAATAAAGAGCTATGTTTAAAGTAGATGATAATGGGAGAGGAAGGAAATCAAGGGGAGAAAAGAAGCAAAATATTTAAGGAACGCAAAAATGGAAAATTACCTGTTGATGATAATGCCTATGTTAATACCTTTAACCAGACTACTATACAGTGTATTTATACTGGGAAAATTTATTTTACACGCTGTAATGATAGACATTGGTTGAATGTATAAAAATTAAGTAAGTAAAAATAACAGTAATGACTGATATTATCATTAAATTCAGATTTGCTTACACTTATTTAGTCTAAGGTAAATAACCAAGACATATTTAAAGATATATATGTAAGTTGGCTAAAGATAAGAAATTTTTATGACTGGAACACTTGATATGGACAGGTCTTAGACAGCTAAAAATTAACTACACTAAAAGCAAAAAGATAAAATATGTTACACAGACATAGAAATCCAGATAATTTCCAAGTATTTTTCTCATTTTATAGCTCTTTAACAATAGGGAAGAAGAAATAAAGAGTTGATAACTATTGTATTCAGATTCCTTACCCATTAATACAACCAGCTAATTATGAACAGCAAATAAATAAGGGTGAGAGAGAAAAAAACTATAACCACACTACATTTGTAGAAATTTTGTTTCAAAAATATACAGCAGTTAAAACATGTCTGCATGTTAAAATTTAATTTTAAGAGTGGATAGAGTTAAGACAGTGATTTAAAAATAGTCACCCCATAAATTAAGTTGTTAAATTTAACAGTGACCTGTACTACCTTGCTCCTTCCCAGAACTGACATCCACTTTCTCTCTTTTGTGCTTCTGATTAATGCAACATTCATAATACATGGAGAAATCGTGGACGTACAGCACTGTAATGAGCTGAGGTAGCTAAATCTTATAAAGCTTCTATACCCAGCAGCTGGAAACTAAAATTAGGGTGAAATCGTTTAGTCCCAATAATGTAGCTGGCCCTAACATCTGTCAAAAGCTAGGCTTTTAATCTTATGATTCGAAATGGGCACCTCCACTTGAACAGAATCTTCCTGGTTAATTCGGTCATTGTCACCATTCAAGTGAATTTTATGGTGATTTGATGGTAGAATTTCATTTAGTTCTCTTAGGTTCCAACCCCCTAACCCCTACCCCGGCTTGCCCCAGGAAGAAAGACACCTGAACTACACAATTTGTTTTGCTTTGTTTTGTTTTGCTTTGCTTTGCTTTACTTTTGTGCTACTTTCGATCACCTGGTGAATTTTCTAAAGGGAAGTTATTTCTGACTTTTGCACAAAACTAGCAAGAGCTTTGCTCTGAAAAGGTCAGAGGGGAGCAGAGAGGTTCATTGAGATCCAGTGTCTTCTCATGGTGACCCTTACCTTAATTCTTGAATGCTATCCACCTCATAGTTTTATCTTTATTATGCATGTATATAGATCTTCTAGAAGATCATTGGGTACTAATTAGATGAAAGCAAGCACATAAAATATTTCTAAGTGAGACTGAATATAGGATGCACAATTAAATATGGGCTTCAGATCAACAAGAAATAATTTTAGACCAAGTATATCATAGGCAATATTGGAGATACACTAAATTAAAAAGTAATTTGTTTGGTGGTCTCAGTTGGGCTGGACTGAGGTGTATATCATGCTGGGTAAAGTCTCTTCACAATCTAAATGATGTATAGCAATTTAACGTATGAATAATAATAAAAATATATAAATTTTAAAAAACCCTAATTTGTTGTTTTCCTGAAATCCAGATTTCCTGTATGTCTTGCATTTTTGCTTGCCAATTTTGGCAATCCTACTATCCACGTAGGTAATAAAGTACATTTACATGTTCGATGGCATGATAGTCAGAGAATAAACCCACTCCTGATTGCAATCTCTGGGGTTGATACAGTTTATTGCTTTCCCTGTAGAAACAGAGTGAATTCAGGCAAACTTAAGTAATTTTTAATTATTGTTCATTTTCATATTATTCAGATAATTTTTCCCTCTATTAATTCAGAAAATAAGCAGTTTAGTTCTCTGATTTTTTTGGATGATATGACTTGGTATAATTGGAAATAAAATACGATGACTTACTAAAATGATAACTGCTATTTAGAAATACCTTCTATTTTCATGGAAGGAAAGTATTTCAAAAACCTTCAGTATTTTTATTATAATTTTTCTGTTTCTTTACGAATGTCATCATTACATTTGAACTCAAAGAGAAACGTGATGTCCTCCAGCTTAGAGGCTGTCAAACTTTTATTTTTCAGTAAGAAATGCAGCTATAAATCATTTATTAAACTTTAATAAATCTCTTTCCTACAGATACACACTGCTCCACTGGGTATCAGAATCTTGTAACAGTTAATTACAGAATGTGAAGGTTACATATTTTTCAGCCCAATAACTTTAAGATGCTAAACAAAAGATCAAAAGATTAGTTTTAATAAAACTCAGTAAACCAAAAAGTGTAAATAATATGGGTGAAGAAGCTTTGAAATGTCAATATGATTTTTATATGAGATTTTACTTCTGCTATAAGTAAACACAGAAAAGAATGTAAGCAAAACCAATTTTTACCACCATTCACTGAAAATGTCTCTGAGATTGAAATGAACTCCTATGCAAGATATCGCTGCATAACATTGTAGTTTCCCAAATAGTTTTTCTTGTTTTAAAATAAAATGTTTTAAATATGTAATTTAAAATATGTACAATTTCTATTTTCCCACATTGCTAGTAAATAGAAATGGAAATAAATTAGAAGATTTTAAAATGATAAATAAGTCAATGTTGGCAAATCTAGCTGAATTTGCCTTCTCATTAAACCAGAACTTAAGGAAAAAATGCTTTGAGTTAGAGCTTAAATAGACTAGTCACAAATAACCAGTAATTCTCTATAAATGGATGATCATGCTGAGTACAGCTTTATGCCATGCTGGTTGAAGCTCCATGAGAGAGGGCTAAGCCATACTTAGCCAGTGGCAGGTCACACTTCAGAGCCTATTGGGTTCTTGCTGATACAATAAATCTGCCTCCAGCTGGGGCCAAATGCAATCTTGACTCAGGCAGAGAGTGCGAATTTCAATGAAAAGTCACCCTCCTCCTAACCATATTCACTCAATGGAAAATAAACACCAGTAGGAGAAGGAATGAGCTCTTTCCTATTACAGCATAAATGCATTGTGTTGTCTTTGTTGTTTTGTAGGCAGAATGATCACCTTGGACTCTCAGCATTGCTTCATTACATCAGCTCTCTCTAGAACTTGGCAGTACAAACATGGCTAAGCTTACTTGAGAAAGTAAACTGAATGCACAATGCATAGGAGCAGCTGTGGGCTGGCTGGCTGGTGTGCATCTGAGGCACAAGCCCAATTATGAGAGGGAGTCTTCAAAAACTGCATGAAAGATGCATATTATGAAAAAGCCATGCATGAATTTAAAATTGGTTACACACCGAAATAAACTCATATTTTAATGCTATTTTTCCATGAACTTTTTTACAGTTCATTGGTATGTTTCAAATGGTTCTCACTGTTTAAATTCTCTCTCTCTCCTAACTTACTGTTAATTAAACTGTACTCTCTATTTTATCTAAAACCAAAATGGTAAAATATCTGAAAAAGCACACTGCCTAAATCATAGTGTTAAAAATTTATTTAAAATATATCCTGCATTGTAAATAAATGACTGTGGTATTATATAATATTAAAATCACATTTTTAATTTTTCAAAACTACTCAATGACTTAACCAAGCTCAGTATACTTTTTCTGTTTTAATAAAGTCATATTGGCAAATTTTAATAAGTTTTTCTTGTTCTTTATTTGTCTACATATAGATTTTATAGAAAAAATAAAAATAGAATCATTTTACATTCATCTAACAACATTTATTATAATTGCAATGTAAGTATGTGTGTGTGTGTACTTTGTAAAATTTATCACTCTTAAAGCTGAAAATGAAAGAACCAAAATAATGAAATAAAAACATGTAATAATAATGTATCAATTGTCACTTTAATATGTATTATTATTTTATTCTAGATAACTTTTATTTTCTTATTTTTTTAATTTTATTTATTTACTTTTTAAAACATTTTTTATACAATCACATTATTTAGCTTACAAAGTGAACATTTGAATATGTGAACATTTCTCCCTAGTCCAGTTGGTCAAAACATCTTCAACAGACAACACCACACCTCCCCATGCCATCAATACTCTGCCTCTGTATCCCTCCTCCAAATTTACATTCCCAGGCCCCACTCCTCCACACACCCCACATCTGGCATTCACACCTATCTCTTGTGTTTGCACATCCTTTAGTCAATCATTTTACGTCGTAGAGTGTGGACACCAGGTATATATTAAGTGGGGACATACAATGTCTCTCCTTCATAGCCTGGCTTACTTCACTCAGTAGTAGATCTTCCATATTCTTTCACTTTTTGTCAAAAGCCAGGGTTTTGTTGTTTATTTTATGGCTGATTAATATTCCATAGAGTTTATGTGCCACAGTTTTTCAATCCATTTATCTGTATGGGGGCATTTGGGTTAGTTCCATGTCTTAGCAATTGTGAGTAGTGCCGCAATAAGCATCAATGTGCAAGCACTTTTCTGATGAAGAATTCTTCTGTCCTTTGGGTAGATACCAAGGAGTGGGATTGCTGGATCAAATGGTAGTTCTATTTGTAGATTTTTGAGGCATCTCCAAATTGTTCTCCACAGTGGCTGGACTAATTTACATTCCCACAAGCAGTGTAAGAGAGTTCCCTTTTGGGACCAGCAATTAGCGTAATGGCTATGTCACTGGACTCCCACATAGTCTACCACGGTTTGCGTCCTAGACCCGGTGGCTTAAAACTCACGCCAGACGTGTGTGCATGCGTGCCCAAGATCCCAAGAGGAGAATGGAGGAGAAGGGATTGCGGTGTGGCCATCCCCCCTGGGGGATGATTTCTTGCTTTCTGTCTCTCTGTCTCTCTCTGTCTGTCTGGTGAGTGCACATGCCCTAGAGCAAAAAAACCTCTCCAAAAAAAAAAAAAAAGAGAGAGTTCCCTTTTCACCGCATCCCACAAACACTTACCATTTTTTGTTTTTTTAATCTTAGTCTTTCTGACTGGGGTTAGGTGGTATCTCATTGTTGTTTTGATATGCATTTCCCTTACAATGAAGGATGTTGAGCATTTTTTCATATGCCTTTTGGCTATTCGTATGTCATCTTTAGAGAGTGTTTTTTTCAACTCATTCTCCCATCTTTTAATAGGGCTGATCATCTTTTTTTCCAAACAGCTGCTTGAGTTCCTTGTGTATTCTGGTTATCAGAACCTTATCTGATGCATAATTACAAAAATATTTTCTCATTCTGAGGGCTGTTGATTCATACTAATTACTGTGTCTTGAAGAAACTTCTTGGTCTGATGTAATCCCACTTGTCTATTTTGGAGATTATCAATTGTTCTTTGGGAGTCTTATTCTAGATAATTTACTAAATATCCCCTTTCAAAATAAATCACTATTGTTTGAGGTTAAGTATAAATACAAACAGGTGTACAATTCATCACAACATAAATAGGAGTCCCAAGTAATTCTAAATGCACCAAGGAGAGACAGGAAAAGAAGTGTCAGGATAAAATGACCCTAGTCTTGCAACAGGAATATACATTTTGGAGTATTAATATATTTCCTCATGGCTATACTGGTCAGTTGATAAGTAGGGGGTTCAATACATTCTTGGAGGGCTTCTAGAAACACTTCATTAATCTAGAGATCCATAAAGAGATGAGGGAGTTACAATGAGATAGCTCAAAATGAGTGTGCCTGAATCAAAACTTGCTAAGACTCTGCAAGGTCCCAAACCTTAGCTGTTCCTTCTTGGATTAATTACTAACTCACATTTCTCTCTTTGCACATTCTTGATGCCTCTACACAAACTCTTTTCTATAAAGGCTTCAATCATGTTGCTAGTTGGAGTCATTTTTTTTTCTTAAAACACCTTACTCATACTGTATTTTAACCTACATACTTGGTATTCAGAGGAAACTTCCTATTTTACTCATTTTTGTATGCTCTGTGGTCTTGTTTCACAATATCCTGTGCACAGGATAGGCTAAAAAAGGCACATAAGCCTGTGGCCTCTACAGACTTAAAATTTTATCTATGTATTTATAAATTCTCACAAAAGACTATAGCTATTCCATAATAATGTGCTATTTTGATGTGGTCCAAATTTGAGGATGATGTGCAAGCATGTCACTTAGTCACTTCAGACAACTAAATAGTGGCCATGCTTCTCAGCATTGGTGAGAAATGTTATCATGCCATTTACAGAATATCATGAAATTGACAATTTATTTAATTATTTCTAGAGTGACATTTTTGCTATAGGATGCATGCACTCACTGGAGAGATGAAGAGAGACAGAGGGAGGGAAAAGTGAGAAATCATCCCACAGGAGAGTTGACCATGCTGTAATCATTCCTCTTCCATTCTCCTTTCAGATTTCTTTTTTTTTTTTTGAGAGGTTTTTGCTAGAGGGCGTGTGCGCTCGCCAGACAGACAGAAAGAGACAGAGAGACAGAAAGCGAGAAATCATCCCACAGGGGGGATGGCCACACCGCAATCCCTTCTCCTCCATTCTCCTCTCTGGATCTTGGGCACTCACGCACACGTCTGGCGTGAGGTTTAAGCCACCAGGTCCAGGACGTGAACCGCGGTTGACTACATGAGAGTCCAGCGACATAGCCATTACGCTAACTGCTGGTCCCTCTCCTTTCAGAACTTTTGGACATGCAAGCACATACACCTACTGTGCTTCAAGCCACTAGGTCTAGGACTTGAACCATGGTTACCCATGTGGAAGTCCACTGCCTCAACCATCACCATCTGCTAGCCCGAAATTTGACAAATTCTTAAAGGTCCATCGGATATATCCTGTCTAAGTCATTTTCTATTGCTATAAAAAAAAATACCCAATGGAACAATAGAGAGGTAAAACGTTAGTGAGAAAAAGATATGGCTTATTACCTGTTGGTGATGACATGTATAGTATTCTCAGCTGGATTGGTCTGAGAAGTATTTCATGATGGGTAGAGTCTTTTTACAAGCAAAATGAGAAATAGTGATTGACTGTTTTAAAAATAATTAGAATAACAATAATAATGATTGGAAAAAACATAGAAAAGATATTGAATGATGAAGTGGTGAGATTAATGTCTATGTATTGACTGACATGCATGGCATTCCCTTTTGAAAAAGCAACGTAATACATGTAAAATTATATGTAACCCAATGTAATATAAAGAAGATTATGAAGATAATAATAACAAAAAAAAACAATGAAAAAAAAAATACCCAGTGGAGATAGCAGGTGGTGTGGTGGTTAAGGATACTAGACTCCCACATGGCCAACCATAGGGGTTCTAGACCCTAGTGACGAAATTTACATCATGCTTGCATGCTCACCATCCCAAGAGAATGAAGAAGGGATTGTGGCATGGCTATAACCCTGGGGTTGATTTCTCACTTTTCCTCTCTCTAGTTTTCTCTCTGGGGAGCATATGCCTCCTTTGGTAAAAATCAAAAAAAAAAAACCAAAATAAAAAGCAAACAAACAATCAAACCTGAGACTAGGTAATTTATAAATAGAAACTTAACTATCACAAAAGGAAGAGAAGTATGCCCCACTTGTGTGTGGGGGGTGGACGGCTTTCTCCCTCTCTCTCTCTCTCTCTCTCTCTGGTGAGCACACATTCTTTTGTCAATTTATAAAAATGAAAATAATAAAAAAAGACCTTTACCTCTTACAGTCTGGAAGCTGGAAGGCCAAGAGAAAGGCACCAGCAGGCTCAGGGTTTGGTGAGGTAGTTTTCTTCTCCCATGTTCGTTCTTATTGCTGTGTCCTCACACGGATTAATAAAGACTAATCTCACTCTCTTAATCCTTTAATTACCCATGGTTTAATTACCTCCAAAGGACCCTGCTCCTTAATACTACTCCACTGGGGATTAAGTTTCAACATAAATTTTGAAAGGGACACAACATTCAAGCCATAGCATCCTACAAAAGTCCAGGGCCCTCTGGAAGACATTTGCTATTGAATTTATGGAGCTTTTATTTAACAAATTAGAAACATAATATTGAGAATCCCAACTGATTTCAGTGAAACTTGCATTATTTATACCTATCATCAGAAAACATTTATTAATATTCCTTTTGCCAATACTTCCCTTTCACATTGAAAAAGAAAATATTATTTGTTAGATACAAAAAGATGTCTACATTTTCAATATATTATTATTTAAGCCTGCTCAGATTGTTTTAGTATCATTTTTGATATATTATAATATCAGCCAGAAGTAAAAATCAGGTGAATTTCAATGTATAATAATGATCAAATACTTTTTACACTTTCCTCTGTGTATCTAGGAAAGTTCATATATTTTCTTTAGTATAAAGATTAAATTAAATTAAGTTGGTTGAGACTGTTGAATAAAGTATGTGGCAAACTCCATATCAGATGAAAAGCAAATGTGTGAATGAATGATGTACAATTTTTTTTTCTGAGGGTTTTACAATTTAACAAGGGGAAATAAGAACTATCTAAAATAAAATACTTACAATGGTAAGTATCCTAAAAAGTGCAAACACAAGTAAAATGGGTTTTCAAGGAGAGCTTAGAGGGGAAGATTTGAGGAAAAAAAATAGATTTGAAGGATGAGTGAAAAGAGTGAGGAAGTACAAACACACTGCAGGAAGACAATTTTGTTTCATTCAGCTTAGAATGTACCATGTAAGGAGATGGTTGTAAGTGGTCCCTTTCCCAGCGTGCTTCTCCCAGATGAGAAATAGACCGCCGCAAGTCTGACTCAACAACGCCTTAAAGCACCACCAATGTAGCCATGCCTTTCCTAAACTTCAGCTAAAACTTGCTCTAATCATCTTATGTGAACCATGTACTCCTTTAGACATTTTGTACAAGTCAATATCTTTTCTCTCACATTAGGTATTTTAATTTTAATCAGTTAATAGTTGTGGAGTAAAGGATTTAGGTAACTATTAAAAGTCTTTGGTTATTACCAAGCACGTAAACCTGGAGACAGGTTCCAGATAGGAACAGTTTCCTCTAAGGATACCTGAAATTACAAAATTGCTTCTTGTGGATAGTTGCCTTTCCTATTGGTTTCTTTTCTTTTTTCTTTTTTTTAAATTTATTTTTATTTCTCCCATGAGAGAAATACAGAAAAGGAAGAGAAAGAAAGATAAACAGATACTCTTGACAACGTCTGGTCATGCCATAATCTTTCTCTGACAGTCCTCTAGCCAATCCGGATCATGTATCTGGCATATTTCAGAACAACCTAAGATTTGAACTTGGCTCTTCTATGTGGTATTAACACTGCAGAGTAGCACCCCATCACCTGAACTGTCATGTCTAGGCAATACCTCATTGGTTTCTAATTCTGATTTAAAAGGGGATGAAAAGATAAGGGCTTAACAAAGAGCAAAAAAGGGCTAAAACAAACCAATTATTGGTATAGAAATTAATCACAACACTCCCTTTTCTCTGGTCCTTGATAAGAAACACCTTTAAGCCGTATACCCCACAAAGAAAATCAGTACAGCTCTCTCTTCAGAGATGTCACATGAGCTATGCCCCAAGCAAACACTTAAGATGTACTTGCCTTGGTAGATGAGTAATGGAGTACCTCCATTCCAGTAGGGGGTTCTGAGTATTGTCCCATCAGGCTTGTTTTACACCAAAGCTGTAGGTGTTTACCCGGCCAGCATACCTATGGAATGAAAGTGACAGGACATAATAGATGTTGAAGCAGTTTCACAACTCAGGAAACATCCTATTATGTATCACTTAAATTTATTTTAAGGTAAGTTTAAAGTCACTGAAATGTGTCAACTAATCCATCCACTACCTGGTAATAAAACTGACTTCAAAATTTAAATGTCAAACTGCTATTTCATCTTTAAATTGGTAAAGAAGAGGCAAAGCATGGGCACAAATCATGGCTTTAAAGTTAGAAAGCCCTGAGTCTTGCTACTCAATATGTGACTTTGGTTAAATCTGAAAACCTCACCGAGCCCGTTTTGTAATTGGCAGAAGGGGGAAAATAATTAAATTATAGACTCATGGTTATTACTAAATTAATAAATCATTAACATTTTAAAATTTAAGTTACTAAATTATGTAACTTAAATTTTAAAATGTTAATGATTTATTAATTAATTGTATCATTTATTATTAAAGGTACATATTTCAAGTATGTTTTCCATTTTATTTTAGGGAAATAATTGTTATATGGTATTTTCTTTCACAAGAGAGCATTATTACTACCATGTTCAGAATGAAAAAATTATATAGCTATTATTGTTAACTATTGAATTATATTATTACAAATATCCAAGCAAATGTCTTAGATGCTCTAACCTTTAGTTTGTGTTCCATCTCTGGGGAGCCCAGTCTTCATACACTATGGAAGTTGAAAGGAGAGTTTAGATGAAAAAGGTTTTATACTGGCTCAGAGGATGGTGACTGGCTTTTCAAAAACAAACTGAACATGCATTTTCTCTATGCCAGTCTCTCAGTACTAGGTTTAACTCTTAAGCTGCCCTGTTCAAAGATAATAAAAAGTTATCTCCTTTCCACCGATTTTTTGGGTAGAAACATACATAGCAATATTTAGCAATACAAGCTATGTCAAAGGTGCTAAAAAAAGTAGAGTAGAAAATCTGGGTCAATTTTATTGGCCAGAATAAAGTCTTAATGTCATAAAGTGTATAGATATTAGCCTTTAATTCAGCAATATGAGAAATGTCTCTTGAGAGGAAGAACATGAAAGAAAAAGTGAAATAGATACAACAGTAAATCAGGGTAAGAAAAAGAAGCTGCCAAAAAGAAAGTGAAAAGAATGTATTATACCATCATAAAAAAGTTTAGAATTCTTTTCCAAAGCTCATAGGTCCTCAATGTAAATCCCAGGAATGAGGTCAGGTAACGTCATTCATTTACTCTTGCATTTATACACTCATTCATTCCACCCGTGACAGGTTACCTACCAGTCCCTGAGGATACAGGATGACTAAGAGAGGGTCTAGAGTTGAGCAAGAGCACAAGAGATCACATGGCCAAGGATCCCATAAGAGGAATACACACTAGGTTAATCAAGTCAAACTAAAGAAATATCTGCCTGGGGGAGTGGAAGATTTTTCTGTAGGTGCTCATAAAAAACAGGGTTAATTTGGGAGGCTAATCCCCTTCCAAATCATTCATCTATTTACTTAACAAGACCATGCAGTAATAATTAAGGCTCTTCCACTGGCCCACTTTCTTCTGCCATTCTTTTACAAACATTGAGGAGATAAATGACTGATTATATCATCGAATCCATGACCACCACCCCACCTATTCCACAAAAAATGGGTCCCTGAAGTGCTTTCTAATCCATTGTTCATGCAGTTTTAATAGCTTACAGGATGGAGTTTCCACCACTTCCCTTCTATGATTAGTCCAAGGAGTAATACATATTGAAGTCAGGAAGAAGATCCTGATATAAATCTTCATTAAGCTTTCTTTGTTTCATGTGAGTTTGTGAACATATGAATAATGCATTCATTTGTCTAGGGATATGTAAGTCACAACTCAATCTCTTTTGAATGGTACAATGTAGTCTTCTGTCTTGAAAAGATTAAGGAGAACCAAATAGCAAACTATTTTTTTTAATTTTTTTATACATTTCATTGCTATTCATCATTTAGCTTGTAAATAGAATTTACCCAATATGAAATACACCTCAGACCAGGCCAGTTGAGAGTACTATACATATTAACATCAAAAGATAATAAACCATTCTGTGTTCCACAAATGTCTTACTTCTGTGTTTTTCTCCCTAATTTCTCTAATTTCCTCCTCTATAGTCTTCGCCCCTCCCACCCTCCTTCCACACTGTCTCCAGTGTCCATAACTATTTTCAATATTTTTATGCCCTCCAATATTTCAGTCTCTACTATAGTGTTAGGAAAGTGAGTATATGCTAAGTGGAGGCATACAATGTCTCTTTTATAGCCTGACTTGCTTCACTCAGCAACAAACCTTCCACATTTGTCAATTTTCTATCAAATTCCAGGGTCTTGTTGTTTTTCAATGGCTGAATAGTTTTCCATAGAGTATATGTGCCACACTTTTTCAATCTATTCATCTATCCATGGACATTTGAGTAAGTTCATGTCTTAGTAATCGTGAATAATGGCACAATAAACATAGATATGTAAGCACTTTTCTGACTGCATTCTACTCTCCTTTGGGTAGATACCCAGGAGTGGAATTGCTGGATCATATGGTAGTTCTACTTGTAGGTCTTTGAGGAAACTCCATATTGTTTTCTACAGTGTTTAGACCAATTTACATTACTACCAACAGTGTAGGAGAGTTCCCCATTTACCACAACCCCACCAACACTTAACATCATTTGTATTTTTAATTTTTGCCACTCTGACAGGGGTTAGGTGGTATCTCATTGTGATTTTAATCTGTATCTCCCTTATGATGAGGGATGTTGAGCATTTTTCAAATGCTTTTGGCTGTTCTTATGTCCTCCTTAGAGATATTTTTGTTCAGCTCATTTTCTCATCTATTAATTGGATCAATCATTTTTTTTTTCAGGTAAACCACTGGATTCCATGTGGATTATGTTTATCGTTCCCTATTTGAGGCATAGTTTACAAAAATTTCCCATTCTGAGAGTCATCGATTCACAGTGTCTTTTGCTATGCAGAAACTTCTTAATCTGATGTAATCCCACTTGTCTATTTTTGGGATTATTGCTTTTGATTTGGGGGTCTTATTTAAAAAGTCTTTGCCTGCCCCACTGTCTCCCAGAGTTTCCCCAGTAGTTTTATAGTTTGAGGTCTTAGGTTCAGATCTTTGATCCATTTTGAGCTGATTTTTTTATTAATGGTGAAAGATGAAGGTCCAGTTTCATTCTTTCTGCAGGTGGATATCCAGTTTTTCCAGCACCATTTGCTAAAGAAGATTTTGTTTTCACACTGAATTGATTAATATCCTTTGTCAAAAGTCAGTTGGTGGTGTGTTTGGGGTTTATATCTGGAGTCTCCATTCTGTTTCATTGGTCCACATGTCTGTTTTTTGTGCTAGTGTCATGCTGTTTTGGTTATCACAGCTTTATAATATATTTGGGGGTCAGAAAGTAAGATGCCTCCTACTCCACTCTTGCACAGAATTTCTATAACAATATGGGATCTTTTATGATTCCAAACAAATTATATGATTGTCTTTTCTAGATCTGTGAAGAATTCATCTGGTAATAAAAATGCTATTGATTTTTGGATGTTGATTTTGTATTCTGCCACTCTATTAATTTATTACTTGAGTAGTATTTTCATGGAAACCTTTGAGTCTCCTAAGTATACCATCATGTCATCTGCAAATAAAGATATCTTCAACTCTTTTTTGCCTATTTGAATGCCGTTTATATTATTCTCTTTTCTGAATGCATTAACTAAGACTCCAGCACTGTATTATAAAGGACTGGAGAATGGGCAGCCTTGTCTAGTACCAGTGTAATGTTAGCTATAGGTTTTTTATATATGGCTTTTATCGTGTTGAGAAATGGCCCTTCTATGCTGATTTTGCAAAGAATCTGAAACATGAAGGGATGTTGTGTTTTATTTAATGCTTTTTCTGTTTCAATTGAAATGATCATATGGTTTTTATCATTCTTCCTGTTAATATGGTATATTAACACTGTTGATTTGACCTGTGAATGTTTCACAGTTAATTCCCATTTCTCCTGGAGGCCCTAAATATAAAAATCTGCTAACTCTGTGAGAGTTTACCTGGAAGCTAGCACAGCTCATGTAAAGTATAGAGCTTGACAACCATAAGCCTTCAGATCAAAGAGAATGTGCTCTTTCAAATAATTTCTATGATTATAGCATCCTTTAGTACCCTTTTATTAGCTAGCAAAACTAATAAAGTGTCATTCATTCATTGAATATAAATGGTTCATTCAATAGTTGAATATAAATGGTTCCCACCATCATAGACCTTACCATCTAGATGAGAAAGGCATTAATCAAAATTTACACACATAAAGGTATGTAAAATTACAAAGCTGGTTAGTGCTTCAAAAGGAAGGTGAGTGACGCTAAGAGAGGGTAAGGTATACATAATAGGAAGGAATTCATTTAGTGCAGGATCTCCAGGGAGGGTTTGCAAGGGGAGTGAGGCAAGAAGAATGAATGAGTTAATTATGGAAACTGAAAAAAGAGACAAGCATGACAATCAAAGAGCTCAGCACATTCAAAGATCCTGTGAGTAAAGATAAAGCACTGTCATGAAACTAGTCTGTGTTGCCGAACATTGTAGCCAATATACCAAGGGAGGGTCAAAAAGGGAAGGTGACTTGATCAGATTTTCATTTTAAAGAGCTCATCTTGTGGAACCAGCAGTTAGCGTAATGGCTATGTCGCTGGATTCCCACGTAGTCGACCGCAGTTCGTGTCCCAGACCCAGTGGCTTAAAACTCACGCCGGGCGTGTGTGCGTGCGTGCCCAAGATCCCGAGAGGAGAATGGAGGAGAAGGGATTGCGGCGTGACCATCCCCCCTGGGGGGTGATTTCTCGCTTTCTGTCTCTATGTCTCTCTCTGTCTGTCTGGCGAGCGCACGCGCCCTACAGTGAAAATCTCTCAAAAAAAAAAAAAAAAAGAGCTCATCTTGCTATAGTCCATATAAGAACTTGAGTGTTGGGAGAGTAAGTTTGGATATGAAAAACAATTTATGAGTTTATTGCAATAGTTCAGGTAAGTGATAAGAGTAATGTGGACTAATCTGGTGACTGAGAAAAAGAGGAATGATAATGATACAAAGAGTCTTCCAAAAGTTCATAGAAATGTGTATTATGAGAAAACTATCCATAGACTTCAAAATATTTTTGCACCGTAATACACTCGACTTCAATTCCATTTTTCCACCAACTTTTTGAAGTACACTTATCATTACAGCAAACATTGATTTAATATCTACTTTGCAGGAGGGAGAGATTAAAAGGTGCTTTAAGACATCTTCAGGAAATAGGCAGACTTACTGAATTGGAAATGAACGGGTAAGAGAAAGACATTTGACTTGTTGACTTGAGTAATGATGTGCCATTTGTTGAACTAGAAACATAAATTATTGAATTGCCAGTGCCCCATCATGGCCAGTCTGTTTACATGATTCAAGGTCTCAGAATATAAACAAAATCTATCTGAATCATTTGAGATAGAGTACTCACAGCTAATGCTATATCAAACATGAAACAATACCAGTTGTAACATAAACCATCACATACACTACAAAAATCATTGCCAATTAAATTATGATGTAATACATTTATTACTTAAAATTTTAATTTCATACATATTGTGTCAGCACTTTCAGGCTTATTTAGAAACAGAAGGAAAGAATTTTGATCATGCAACATGCCCATGAGTGTTTAAATGAAAATGTGAGTGAAATAAATTCCTGCAAGCTTTCCTGAACTTCCTCACATTCAGGACTAAATTTTCAAATCACTTTTAAACTTAGTCATAACTTCATCTTTTACTATACAACGTGGTCCTCAGTGCTATCAAGAGCAGTGGTAAGAGAATATTTCTATTTTAAGTATGCTTAAAGGAGCTAGATTTTATTGGTGCAGAACTCCCAAAGTAGGCCTAAAATTATGAAGGTTTAGGTCTAATTTTGACTCCAGTTTTGGGGTTGTTATGAATTTGTTGAATGCATCCCCACTGCCACCTTTCTCCCAGCATTTTTTTTCCTAGGAATTAAAAACAAAAACAAAACTGTCCTATGAATGTCTTACCAAAATTCTGACACACCTCTTCTACGTGTTTCAGTGCTGGGCCTTTGGGGAGTTGTTTGTTTGCCTGACAATCATTGTAAAATTTTATCTATTTCTAGACACTCTTTGATTTCTGAGATATTGGCATAAGATTGTATTAGTTTCCAGAGACTGTCATGACAAAATATCACAAATGGTATGGTTTAAAAGAGCAGAGATTTATTCTTGTGGTTCTGGAGGCTAGAAGTCCAAAATCAAGGTGTTAGTAGAGTCTCTGAAGGATCTGGGGGAAAAATCTTTACTTTGCTCTCTTGTGGCTTCCCAGGTTGTTTGTAATCCTTGCCATTCCTTGTCTAGAAAGCTCATCCTGCAATCTCTGCCTTCATCATCACACAAAATTCTCCACAAGTGTTTCACTGTGTCTTTGCATGGCCTTCACATGAGGACACTAGTCATTAGACTGGAAGCCCACACTCATCCAATATGGCCTCCTCCTAGCTGGTTACATCTGCAAAGAACCTATATCCAAACAAAGTCATGTTCTGAGGTTCCAGGTAGATAAGAACTTTTGAGAGACTCTATTTATCCCTGTATTAGACTTAAACTTAAATCTAAGTCCCTTAGACTTCATAAAACATAGCCATTACTACTAATACTGATATAAATTATCTCAATCATGCAACAGCCATATGAGGGAGGCAATTCCACTGCTACAAGTCTTACAGTCTAGAAAAAAAGGGGAGTTTGAAGAAGTGCATTAATTTGCCCAGAGTCGCACTGTCAATTATTGGTGAATGCTAAACGTATATATCTATTTGACAGATCAATTCATGCATTGTGGCTTCTTTTCTATGCATTTTTCCCCCACTGTGGTCTTTTTTTTTCCTTTGGATGTGCCATCCAAAGGCTGAGAATGGTATCCTTATTTACCATTGGCCCTGCCAGCTCCATGCTTCAGTGACCCACTCTGTACTCAGAGCTGACCTCTCCAAGCTTGATCACCAGAGAAGCCATACATTCACTCCCACTTCAGTTCAGCCATGAGTAAGAGATGCGAGGCATGAAAAGGAGATTGGTGGGTGGGTGCAAAGTCTGGGCAGCATGGGTGCTCCTCAGTCTCTTTTTCTGCTGAGCTATAGGATGGCAGTGGCTTCAAGTGTCTATATAAGGCTCCTATTGGATGGTCTATCCTGAGTACTACAGTTCCAACTTGGTTGTAATGTAATGAATACTCCTTCTCCTTGCCCTTTCAGGCACTGGGTGGTCTCTGATACTTTATCATCCCTAGTTGGTTCTCTAACTCTGCTGATAGCTTTATAAACAGTTTCCTGATCAAATCTCCTGTAATCACTGCTGGAGAGTGCCATCTGTTTCCTAAGACAGAATCCAGACATGATCTGGCTTTATCAACTGGCAGGATATGCCAGGAGCACTTTTATTATGTAAAGTCCTTTACAATCTTATAGATCAAGAAAGAAAAGAAATCAAATGATTTTCCGGGGAGATTAGAAGACAGATATGCCAAAGAAAAGTGAATCATCTAAAAGATCAAAGCTATCACTGAAGGACTGAGCCTAAACTTCAGAGTTAGGATTTTGAACAAGTTTTCATTTTAGAGCAGTAGTTCTCACCCTTTCACCTTTCAGTAGGCACACAAAGCCTAACAAACATTCTGAAGATTTTTATCTGAAGAATGAAAGCATAATTGACTTGTCTTTCTATTGGCCAATCATTAGTACCAAACTCATGTTTCTTTTTTTTTTCTTTTTGAGAGAGATTTTTGCTATAGGGTATACATGCTTGCTGGAGAGACAAAGAGAGATAAAGTGAGAAATCAGCCCTTCAGAGGGGAATGGCCATGCTGTGATCCCTTTTTCTCCACTCTCCTCTCAGGAGTTCTGGCATGCATACTCACCTACCTGGGGTGAGTTTCAAGCTGCTGAATCAGCCCCAGCCACAAGGGAGTCCAGTACTGTAACCACTACAACACCTGCTAGTCCCAGCTTCTTTAAAAGTTCATTTACTTATTTCCTTTTTAAAAAAGAGACAGAGTTAGATAAAGAGAACCCTGGATAGGATATTTGCTCCATGATGTTCCCCCAGCTTTAATGCCAGCCAGGATCACAGGTATGTCTGGCGCATTCCAGTAAACCCCTGGATGCGAACCTATAACTTTCTTACATGGTCTCTGGCATCAGTCAGCAAAGATCTTACTGCCCCTGTGGCTCAAACTCAGTTTATGTAAAGCAAGGAAAAACAAAATGTAAATAAAAAACTGTTTTAAACACTCCTTAGTATGGTGGGAAGAGATGAGTTGCTGACATCAGCCCCCCAACCTCCTTCTCTACCCACCCCTATCTTAAGTCTGCATTCATCTATGTCTTTGGGGAGTTCTCCAGATCTGTGCTGGGAAACCACTTTTTTAGTACCTATAGAAGTTTTTATTATTATTATTATTATTTTGGTTTGTTTTTAGAGAGATTTTTGCTATAGGGCATGTGCACTTGCCGGAGAGACAGAGACAAAGAAACAAAAAGTGAGAAATCACTCCCCAGGGTTATGGCCATGCCGCAGTCCCTTCTCCTCCATTGTCCTCTTGGAATTTTTGACATTCACATACATGAGCCTAGCATGAGTTTCCAGGCATTGGATCTGGAACTCAAACCACAGTCATTGTATAGAACTCCAGTGACGTAACCATTATATCATCTGCTGGTCCAATAAAAATGTTGATGTGTGGGCAAATACAATTAAGCATCACTAGGCGTTAGTTTTTAAATGATACTAAACTGTATTTTAGAGTAATTTTTCAGAGGGATATCAAAACTAACCTCACAATGACCATCACTAAGGAACAGAAATAGGGCTTAAATGTTTTCAAAATCAGCTTTTCTGTGAAACTATTGACTCACTCTGCATCACTAGTTTAAACACAATCCCTTAAACTAATGCCAGCTACATATTCAAGCAAATTTTCTGTCCATGGTAGATTATGTGACTCTATGGACAGTGAGATGAGATATTAATTTCCAAAGGAAAATACTTGCATTGCTATATTTTCAAGGCAATAATTTGTAAAGATCCTCCAGTTCCACTTCTATTTCCTAAATTACCTTACAGTTTACCGTTAGGTTGCTCTCAGGATATATATTGTCTTTCTTTCTTTCCAATGCTTTTAACAACACTACTAAAATATATTTCAATTTTAGGGAAAAAAGATTCAAAAGAATTTCAATTTGTATTGCATACATTTGGATAAAATTATACTTTGACTTTCAGCTAGCAGGAATTGTAATTAATTAGCTATCCCTTGCAACTAATGTATGAATTTCACACATCTGTTTTTAAAAATCAAGGTGCCACAACATTAGAAGAAAGCAGGTTATGTAAAAACAAACAAACATTCTTTACAGGTGTGAGACAAATATCTAAATCACTTATCTAGTTTCTCAAAAGGGACATTTGCTAATTTTTTTAATTGCTATTTATTTTCTGAAATGATTTGAACTCTATAAAATAAGATGAGGAAACTTTCTATAATGCTTCACCATTTGGCCAAGTGTAATTTTGCATGAGGTAGTGCAGTGCAAGGACTCAATGTAAAAGATATGACACAATTGTTTCATATTTTTGTACAGCTTTCTGTACCATGGTAGCTTTCAATCCAGAGATTACATTGAGCTCTTGTAACCAGCCAGAACTAACATGGATGACAGAGAGCTGACACTGATTGCTAACTGCTGTGCAGAAGATGATCGTGCTGGGAAAGCTGAATGACCTAAAGTTGACTCCCACTGCTGGGAGGAAGTGTGGATGCTGACTGCAGCAGAGCGATCCATCTGAAAAATATCGGTTCAAGTAATGGGCCAATGGGACTGCTGCTTGATTTAACCAATCAGCGATACACAAGTTTCAATCCTTCATTTGCATATATCAACTTGGTCAAGAATTTGGAGGGAAGCATTTCTCTGTAAAAGCCCATCCCCAAACACATTCAAATGGGTTTATTGGAAGTAACCCCATCATATGCTGAGGAGCATCTATGTATATATACATATGCACATTAAATGATTTTTACAAATGAGAACAAATTGTACAAATTGTTCCATAATTTTTGCTTTTCACATTAAAATATATTTTTAAAATCTAAAACAAGAAAAATAAAAGCCTATGAATAGGACTAGTAGGGAGATCAGCAGATGGCGGAATGATTATGCTGGACTCCCATGCCATTTCTTCAATGGCAGATCAAGTCCCAGACCTGAGCCAAGAGTGCTTTCAGGGAATAAGAGAAATGAAGATTGCCTATTGAAAATTCAGCCTCTAGCCCCCAGTCTCTAGTGGAGAAGCAAGGGGCGGTCCTTCAAAAGAACACTCCTCCATTGCAGCTGAGAGCTAGTACTTTCAGGGAATAAGAGAAATGAAGATTGCCTACTGATAATTCAGCCTCAAGACCCCAGTCTCCAGTGGTAGGGTGCCCTCCTCTGTCCTTCTCTCTGTCTCTCTATGTCTCTCTCTGCCTATCCTTGTCTTCTTATTTTTTCATAATTTTTCCTTTTTTTTAATTTTTTAAGGTAAAGTATCCTCTTGGCTTTCAGATCTTCCTTTATCTTGATAATAATCCCCTTCCCCCTCCCATCCAGGAAAGGAAAACAAGACTCCTCCATTGCAGCTGAGAACTAGTGAGCACATCATGAGGTTTTCCTTTTTATTAAATTTTTTTTTTCTGGTTGTCTTTTCTTTTTTTTCTTCTTCTTTTTGTCTCTCTCTTTTTTTCTCTTTCTCTGTTTTCTTATCCTTTTTCTTTTATCTCATCACTTTGCTGCTCAGCCTCCATACACTGAGTGTCTAGACAGATGTAAGGAAACTAGAGCTAAGCATTCAAATACGATTAGAGTCAACATATTCCTCAATACCCACTGAATCTGTCACACAAAGAGATACAAACAGAACAGCAAAGAGATTGCGGATCATCTCCTGCATGCACCTGAATGCTCAGATTGAACTTCTAGAAATTAGGAAGAATCGTATAGTCAATCAGATGACTAGGAATCACTGCAAAGGCACAAGAAATACAAGAAACTAGAAATCACTGCAAAGGTACAAGAAATATGAGAAACCAAGATAATATCTTCCCTCCAAGAGAAAAGAATAACTCCTCTTCATCCACAGACAGTACAATGGAACTCTTGGAAATGTCTGATAAAGAATTTAGAATATTTATAGTGACAAAGTTAAGATGCAAGAGAAGAGAGACAATTAAATCCAGAAGAGGCAGGAGAATAAAGCCGAGGAGTTCCACGAGGTGAGGAAGTTCTTGCACTATCTGAAAGAGGGAATAAAACAGAACTGTTGGAGATGAAAGCTGTCATATGGGAAATCAAAACCTCATTTGAAAGTATTAAAAGCATACTAGATCATACAGAAAATTGAATCTCTTATGTAGAGGATAGAATCAGTGGCCTAGAAAATTCCACCACAAAAACTGAGAAAATAGTCCAAAAAATGAGAATCATATACAAGAAATACTAGATACCATTAAATGTCCAAACATCCAGATATTTGATATCCTAGAAGGTAAAGAGACTAATAAGGGAATTGATAATCTCTTCCATGAAATCCTAGAAGAAAACTTTTCAAACCTAGAGAGACATTCAAAGATCTAGCCCCAAGAAATACATAGGACCCTAAATATAATCAACCACAGAAGATCTTTTCCAAGACACATTATAGTCAAATTGACCAAAACCATAGACAAAGATAAGATACTCAGCCTGGCAAGAGAGAAATGACAAATTACCTACGAAGGATAACTCATCAGGCTCACAGCAGACCTCTCATTGGAAACAACGCAAGCAAGGAAATAATAGGAAAATATATTCCTAGTGTTGAGTGAAAAACAACTTAATCCAAGAATACTATACCCAGCAAGATTACCCTTCACATGGGAAGAGAAGATAAGAACATTCTCAGCTCAAAAAAACATGAAATAATTTACTGACACCAGAAAAGTTCTCCAAGAAGTTCTGAAGGGTGTATTATATCAGGAAAAGTAAAGTCAGACACAGAGAAATTAATTTAAAAAACATCTAAGAAAAGGGCAAGGTAGGGGCAAGTCCAGGGTTGAATATTATCTTCCAGAATTTCAACAGAAAACTTAGACCACAGCAGAAGTTAAATTAAGTAAATGAGACTGAGCTGGTAAAATAGAATTTTATGACTTTTGAATAAAACGATACTGATCTTTTTCTATGCTTTGTCATCCAGAGATAAGGATTTTTGTCTTCTCTTGAATTGTTGACAGATCCATGTAACTATTTGAACAAAATTCTAATCTGCTTCCTGGCTTTAAGTCTTAAACTATCATAACATTTTTTTAAATTTTGATTTATTAAAATTAAGATTGCCTTCCTTGAAATTAAAAAATATATTTGAAAGATACCTATTTAATGATAACAGCAAGATATATAGCCTCAACTAGATGCTATTTTACAGTATATTCTTTCTATTCATAGTTTCATGACTAAAGTCAAACATTTGTTCCTAGATATTTATATATCAGCTGAACTTGCTATTGAAAGTAGTTAGATGCATTATGATATTTTGTTAACCAAGAAGATGTGAGAGAATAAAAAAAAGAATGGAAAGAAAGTACAGATACCAGAGAGAGAGTGGGAGGGTGATGGGAAATGGCAGAGGATGAGAAATGGGGGAAAAGAAATATACATGGGTGGGTATACATATATGTCACACACACATATATATAATATAAAAATATACATGAAATATATATACATTATATATACTATACTATATATTATATATTCATTATATATACTATATACTGTATATATACATATATAATGTGTATATATATATTTCATATATATATTATATATATACACACACACACACACACACATAAATATATACGCACATACTACTTGGAGAACTTTTCTGGTGTTGGTAAATTCTTTCAGATTTTGTTGATCTGAGAATATTCTTATCTTCTCTTCCCATATGAAGGGTAGTCTTGCTGGGTATAGTATTCTTGGTTAAAATTGTTTTTCACTCAACACTTGGAATATATTTTCCCATTCTTTCTTGCTTTCATTGTTTCCAATGAGAGATCTGTTGTGAGCCCGATGAGATATCCTTTGTAGGTAACTTATTGTTTCTCTCTTGCCAGTATATATATATATATATGTGTGTGTGTATATATATATATTTCTGTAATTTTACTTAAATGCATTGTATTCAATGCTACAAAAAACATGTTGCATACTGTAAAGATGTAGAGTGATCAAATGTAAATAGAAAAGAAAAAACCAATTAAAAAAAAGAAGAAAAAGTTTTTCTCCTAGACAAACCTTGTGGGTCAGAGTTTGACTTTTCTGGAAGCCAGTGATTATTTTTGAGTCAGTACCTATCTTGGCTTGGTAACAGTATCTCAAGGACATTCCTTCATTCTTGTGATTGTTATTGTCTAATACTGCTTGGCTACTGTAATAAACTATTTACATCAGCTTCCTCATAAAGATTAAAACATGACCTCTCAAAATGATCTTACCTTTGACCTTTAATTATTCACTGGGTTTTCTTACAGTAAGCATAGCCCACATATGCTCCAAAATTCTTATTATAAGTATTTACTAGGGCTGGCAGGTGGCATGGAGATTAAGACAGCTGGATCCCACATGGCCCACTACATAGTTCATTTCCCGGATATGGCAACTTGAATATCACACAGGGTGTGGGTGTGCACGTGCCCAAAATCCTGAGTGGAGAGTGGAGGAAAAGGAATTGCACTGTTGGCAGCCTTCCTTGGGGATGATTTTCTCACTTTCCCTCTTTCTCTCTGTCCCTTTCTCTGACAAACACAAATGCCTTCCAGTAAACAAACAAACAAGATGTATCAAAGAGCAAAGTATATTCTAATTCATTTATCGAACTAAGGAGCATTTATCCACTGATCTTTATCCACTGATCAATCCTTTCTTCTATCATTGAATAAATTTATTAAAGGATAGACATTAAAGAAAGAAAACATACAGTTCCTGCCATATAGGAACTGGAGCCTTGGTTCATATTCTTCCTCTATTTATGACCCTGGACTATAACTCATCGCAGTCCTAGCCATTTCTAGAACAATAAAGTATCAAGATGAAGTAGGCTGACATAACCAAGGGTATGTATTTTTTCGCCTCTAAGGCAGAACAGAGATAGCCTGAAGCTGCAAAAATGATGCAATCATATACTTTTCCTATTTCAGCCTAAAAGTGAATTTGGGGAACATTCATCTTTGAAATATTTCTCTCTGTGCCTTTCTTGGGTTGCTTCCATACCACTTTCCATTGTATTTCTGCTGGAGTTAGTATTAACTACAAAGAAAAGGGCTGTCTACCTCACCAAACACTTTGGAACATGAGAAATGTGTCACAGTAAACAAAACATGAGCAGACGATGACAACTTGCTATGATTCGTTATTTTTTAATGTTTACTTGGCAACCACAGCATACAAAATTGCAAATGAAATCTGTGCAGAATGAGCTTTTGCTCAAGAAATACACTTCTGGAGAGATTATTGCTCTCCATCGCACAGACAGCTCACACTGTTTATTTATAAGAACTTACAGCCAGTGACGGACA
Organism: Tupaia belangeri chinensis; assembly: GCF_000334495.1. NCBI lineage: Eukaryota > Metazoa > Chordata > Mammalia > Scandentia > Tupaiidae > Tupaia > Tupaia belangeri. Next base: position 585,234 of record NW_006203528.1, on the reverse strand, counting down.
ACGTATCTTATTTGGAGCATTCAATACTGAACAACAGTGAAAATAGACAGTAGCCTCGGTACATCACCAAGAGTGGTGTCGAGCGTAATTGCAGTCCCCTTTCAAGAACTCGTGTACACAGTTGTGTTTCAGAATTTAGTTTTGGTTGTTGTGTTGTTGTTTTACAATTAAATACATGTGTGTGAATATGTGTGTGTGTGTGTGTGTGTGTGTGCGTGTGTGTGTAGTTTATTACATAATGAAATAAGGACTGGGGAAAAACCCTGTGAATAAACACATTATTATTTTTGTAAACTTACATTTGAATATTCACACTAGGTAGGATAAATAAGGTCTATAAATATCTGTTATCAGTTTTGTCCCGAAATTAGTGAAGAAAGAATATAAATTCTTTTCTAAAGATTAGTGGATTTTGAAATTGTGGATGGTAAAGCATTTTGGATTTGTGGTATGAGCAGCAGCAGTTATAGGAACAGCAGAGTGACTGCCGTTTTTATTTTTGAGCATCAATTTACTCTATTCCAGGCCATTATGATAAACGCTGCATAGAAAAGAATTCTTATAGATGCATACAAGATTGTTATGTCTGTTTTGCAAATTAGAAAACTGAGAGTCAGATAGGTCAAGTTATCGATCCAAAGTCAGCGAGCCTACGATTCAAATTGAACTTACAATAATTATTTATTGTGCACCTCTCATTACTACAGCAGTTTATGTACCTCAGTTCCTCCCAGTGCCTCCCAGACACAACCTTTACATGCACTGAAGTGAGAAGAGCATCAGAAGATAAGTTTGTATTAGTTCCTTCCAAAAAAACACTCCTGAGAACACCACCTGGCTCAGAATAGTCACTTACATTTATTAATCAATTACTTAATTTATTTACAATTTAGTATTAAATCAAGACTCTACTTTTATATGGCTTTCATTCATTAATGAACTTTTCACAATTACTATCTTTCTGAGCAAACAAAGCCTCTGCTCCCAGGTCCCATGCCTTAAAGGGCCCAGCCTAGAGGTACATGCCTCCTGGCCCATGCCTTAGAGAGACATGCTTCAGAGAGCGTGCCTCAAATGTCTCCAGATCCCACTATGTCTGGAACTAGCCTACACAACCTGCTCCAAAAATGTCTCTAACACTTACATGATTTAATATTATTAAAAGTCATTATTCTGTCTGTTTTACTTATAGATACTTGATCAAAGACAAAAAGTATGACGAATACCATTGCAGAAAAGTAGTCAAAAGGAACATCATTTTGCAAATGTGTATTAAAATTGTCTTCATTGTGTTAGTATTCAAGTAACTACAATTCTTATCTAAAAAACAAGGTGTGTTTAGAATTTCACTAGTTTATTTGAAAAACAGGACGATTTAGCTTTTCAGTTCTTGGAATAAAGACTAGACACATCTGAAACGAATTGACTAAGGCATCTACAAAATGGAGACCACTCTCTCTAAATTCATGGCTTAAAAACAACAAAGTAAAACTAATCCTACTGAATATTTAAAAAGGGAAATTGAATAATTTCAAATATGAAGCATTAAAGCAGGTTATTATAAACCATGCTCTTTTTTGTTTTTTTTTTT
>NW_006203528.1:527771-583486 GCF_000334495.1 Tupaia belangeri chinensis | reverse complement strand
AGTAAAACTAATCCTACTGAATATTTAAAAAGGGAAATTGAATAATTTCAAATATGAAGCATTAAAGCAGGTTATTATAAACCATGCTCTTTTTTGTTTTTTTTTTTTCACCTTTAAGAGAAATCAAATTGAGTATGCCAGAACTAAAGGGAGAAAATAAAGAATTGTGTCTACAGAAGATAAATGTTATTAAATACTGCATGAAGGTGAATTTTAGGAAATTACTTTAGAATTATGCTAATAAAGTATTTTCAAAGAAAAATTATTTATTTAAAAACATATAAAATGGAAGACATATCTTGATGATATTCATGAGATTATATGTTACCTACAAATGATTCTAAAGTTTGTGAATCTTGGCTCAAAACTAATTATAGAAGAAACACAATTACTTATTCTTTGCAATGTGTTATACATGAAGATTCATTAAGGGGAAAAGGCTGAACATCTTACATTACACATTTTTTAATATATAAGAAAAGAAAGCAAGTAAAAATTTGTGTAACAGTTCTCTGCATCTTTTTATATGATGCTTTTTAATGGAAAACTCTCTCTTTGAATATATCCCACTTAGCATAATTTCTATTGCCTTCAAATGATGTCCAATATGTTTAAGCCCAGGGTACATATGGGAGAAGTGGGTTCCACTTTTGATGAGTACTCTTTGAGCTCCCGAAGATGACACTATTACATCTCCTCAAGTTACTATGAAGCAATACTAACTTCATTTTAAAATTATGCCACAGTGACCTCACTTTTCTGGGAAGGTAAAAAGTTTAATGGAGATGCCCATGAAGCCATGCTCTGGAGCACTGGAGAATGACTATTGAAAAGGCAGTGTGCAGGATGCCATTGTCTCGGTATGATGCTTGAGGCCTGAGTCTGCCTCTTAGCATGTGTACTGCCAAACCCTTTTCGTTAGTCTCCTTATCTAAAGGAAGAATAGTTACAAAAATTAAATGGAATAATGTTGGCTCCTTGCAGTGTTTGGCACAAAGTATGTGTTGGTAAATGCTAAGTACTATGGCTATTTAACATATTGTTAATAGTTTTATTGTTGTTATTCCTTTATGCATTCTCAAAAGAATGTGCTCACCTGACTCCATTATTCCTTTTCCCAACTATTTCTGTAGTATTTATAGTACCTTTCATCCCATCTACCTTCTCTTAAATAATTCATCAATAGTCTTCAAGACTAAGAGAAAATAGACTTGTTGCTTCCAATATCAACCAATCCCTAAATAGCTTATCAGGTAAAAATTTAAATAAGTAAATAAGAACATAAAATTAGAAAAGAAGCTTGGAAGCCAGAAGCAAATTTCTCAACACAGGCCATTTGGCAAGGCAATGAGGAAGCCAGAGTTGGAATAAATGTATTTTGTAATCTGTGTCTGATTACAGGGGCATTTGTTTAATATCGTAATGTAAAAATTATAGAAGGAACCAGTGTCACAGCAGGTTGATTTTGATAAAACCAGTACCTTTATCAAAGTGGGAACTGAGACTCAGAGAAACTAATACAATTACTAAGGACACCTTGATAGTGAAATTCAGAATACTTGGAAGAAAATACACCCAAGGATTTAATTTTCTCAAATTACACATACTTTTTCTTCTTTAACCTTTCTTCAAATCCTCACCATTAAAATATTAAGAATTATCAAAGGCGTGTCATTAGTTTAATTATTTAATACCTTAAATGATCCCAAACATATAGACAAGAATAAAAATTAATGTTGATAGCAATGAATTCATAACCTGGCTTCACTGTAACATAATGTTTTAGCATTTTTTATATTTTTTTTCTGGGTTATACATCATAAATATAAACTCTGTGTGAATCATCTCCAATGCTTTTGGTCTCTTCTTTCTCCCTACCCTAAAAGAGCAAACAAACAAATGAACAAAAAGTTGATCTTAAATAGTAACTTGCATGAATTCTGGCATAGTCCAGACAATATAGTATCTCATATTTCTCTTTATTTTCTCTGTGTGTATCTCATGTAGTAAACCTTCAGTTGGAACTCTGCTAGTTCACAACACAATCTGATGGCTATCATCTTTTAATTAGTTAACTTAACTATGGTTCTATTTATTGTGTTTCTGATATGTTTTACTATTATCTGCTTTCTTATCTTTACTTACCTTTTTTCCTTTTTTTAGGATATCTTTCTTGTCTTTAAATAAAATGTTTTATTCTCCCCATGTTTTTCCTCATTTGTTATTTGAGAAGCTATAGAATATATTCTTTTATTTAGTACTGACAGAAATATTATTTAAAAACACATTTATCTATTAAATTAACCCCAAACCATCTAAAGCTATTTATTATTTTTTTATGCTGCCCCTAAAAATGGCATGGATCTCAGAATGATTTAATTACTCTTATAGTTTCCCCTCCTGCACTAGCCATTGTTTTTTGTTTGTTTTACATTTGGTGCTGTAGCTTTATCTTTGAAAAACAAACAAAAACAGGGAACCAGCAGTTAGCGTAGTCGCTATGTCACTGGACTCCCATGTAGTCGACTGTCCGTGGTTTGCGTCCCGGACCCGGTGGCTTGAAACACACGCCGGGCGCGTGTGCGTGCGTGCGTGCCCAGGATCCTGAGAGGAGAATGGAGGAGAAGGGATTGCGGCGTGACCATCCCCTCTGGGGGATGATTTCTCGCTTTCTGTCTCTATGTCTCTCTCTCTCTCTCTCTCTGTCTGGCGAGCGCACGCGCCCTATAGCAAAAACCTCTCCAAAAAAACCCAAAAAACAAAAAAACAGAAAACAAAAGAACTATCAGAATTTTTGTAATTATTAATTTAATAAATGTATGAAGTTTAAAAAAAAGTGCTTAACTTATTTTCTTAAATCTTAGTCTACCCTCTGAGTTCCTTTCTGTTTCATTCTCTGCTTCAGATTTTGGGCATTCATGCACACACACTCAGTGTGCTTTTCAAGCCACCGGGCCCAGGAATTAGCTTAGTCAGCCACGTAGATCTGGCACTTTAACCATTATGCCACCTGCTGGCCCCTGAAGTAGGCTTTTAACTGGCTTTTTAAAAGGTTTGTGATAGCACCTCTTAGGGCTGTATCTTTAAAGTAGCTCTAATTTTTGCTCTTTTTTTTTTTTTTTTTTTGAAGAGGTTTGTGCTTTAGGGTGTATGCACTTGCCAAAAAGAGAGAGAGAGAGACAGAGAGACAGAGAGACAGAAAGCAAGTAATCACCCCCCAGGGGGGATGGCCATCCTGCAATCCCTTCTCCTCCATTCTCTTCTGTAGATCTTGGGCATGCATGCACACGCACCTGGCGTGAGTTTAAGCCACTGGGTCCGGGACTTGAACCGCGTCGACTACATGGGAGGCCAGAGACATAGCCATTATGCCAATTGCTGGTCCCTCTATTTTTCACTCTTAAGTCAGGACTTAATCACACATAAATTTATTTTTAGGTTCACAGTCATTGTTCAGTTGTTTTTTTTTTTTTTTTTTTTTTTTTAAGGGGTTTTTTCTACAGGGCATTGGCGCCCCCCAGACAGAAAGAGAGGGGAAGGCGCTCACCAGACAGACAGAGAGAGACAGAGAGACAGAAAGCAAGAAATCACCCCCCAGGAGGGATGGTCACGCCGCAATCCTTTCTCCTCCATTATCCTCTCAGGATCTTGGGCACTCACGCACATGCGTCCGGCATGAGTTTAAGCCACCGGGTCCGGGACCCGAACCGTGGTTGACTACGTGGGAGTTCAGCGACATAGCCATTACGCTAACTGCTGTTACCTTTTGTTCAGTATTTTGAAGATAATACTGTGTCTTCATGCATCTATAGCTACTCATGAGATGTCTGCTGCCAATTTGTTAGACTTTTATAGATAATTTGTATGTTAGAGTTCAGGATGTCTCTTTATCTTTTAAATTATATAGTTTCACTATTAACATATGTATTTCACAAATATTTACTGAATGCCTGCTAACTAGCTTTCACTTTTTAGGTTCTGAGGCTATAGTAGTGAACAAAACACATTGCATCTGATATTATGGAGCTTGGGTTCTAGTGTAAGGATATAAACCATAGGCATATAAATAAGCAGATGAAATAAAATTTCAAGTACAAATAAGTATTAGGAAAAAGCCTTCATAGGGATAAAGAGTCATGAGGGATAGTCTTATACCCTATGATCAGGAAAAAACTTAGAAGAAAAAGGCCTGATGAGAGAATGAGGAAATTGAAGAGCAAACTATGCAGATACAAGAGTGGTCTAGGCAGACAAAATAGCAAGTGCAAAGGTCCTGAGGTGGGAACTTGTTTGAAGGGACCATTGGGTGATGTACATCTGTTAGCTATTTCAGTGAATATGTAGCAGGGTATCATCATGTTTTTAATTTTGTTTTAGAAAGGTTATTTTTAAGTAAGGAGAGAATTTTACTTACTCTGCTGGGATCAGCTCCAAGACATACCTAAGAAGTTTTATCTTTACAAAAGACACCTTTTTCGCTGTGCCATTTTTCCTCTGAACTTTCTACAACTTAGTGGACTCATTCAGGTCCCAGAGAGAATTTTTTAACCAACTCTTCTCCAAGTATTGGGCCCATTCACTTCCTCATTTTCCTTTCTCCTATGAAGAGAGTATATACACCTCAATCATCTGGCCCTTCTTCAAGCTCACATTGTGTATACTCCTGTATACATAGATAGATAGATAGATAGATAGATAGATAGATAGATAGATAGATAGATAGATAGATATAGATACACACACACACACACACACACACACACACACACACACATATACATACATTAAAATAAGATTTCATACCTTGGATGAGCCTATACATGGTGGTTAAGGGAGATGGATCCCATGTGTCTGACAATTGTGTTTGATTCCCAGACCTAGTGGCTTGAGAAATATGCCACATGTGTGTGCGTTCATGCCCAAACTCCTGAGAGGTGATTGGAGAAGGGACTGTGGCATGGCCATCACCCTTGGCTGATACTTTCTCACTTTCCCTCTCTTGCTCTCTGCCTCTCTTTGTTTCTGGCAAGCACACATGCCCGATAGTAAAAGATAATAACAATAAAATTTAACTTAAAATGTTTAAAAATGTTTATGCTCTTTGTTTTATTATTCTATTCATCAATTAAGTCAGTGATTTTTGGCCAACCTTCAAAGAGGAAAAGTCCTTTGCCCCTACAATGTGTAATTATCTTTTAGCAAACAGTATAGTATCAGATGAATAAGCAGCAATCTTATTGATAGCATGGGAAGACAGAGGTTATCAAATTGGAGACAAGGTGAGAAATAGTGTAAAATGGTTGTCTTAGAGAATGCACATGCTAAGTTTAATGTTACTACCCAGGACTCAAGTTCAGAGATGTTAAAAAAAATTGTTAGTAGATTTTTCATTACTTATTCTGCTCAAATTTTATAATAGTCAGATTTCTCTTTGATTTTGAAAATGCACAATACAGGTTTTTATATTGGCCAATACTGGTTTTCTTCCATTTAGCTCACTCACCTTTCTTCTAGAATTCCAATTAGATGTAATTCAGAGCTTCTCAGTTGACCATATTTATTCCTTCCTATTCTTTATGTGTTTGTTTCATACTGGCTTTTACCTATACTTGGATAAGTTGTTTAGCAATATCTTCCAATTTACTATTTATTTAACTATGTGAAGGTAAAAGTTTGTGTTAACATTGCAACATTTTTAATTTGAATGACTATTTTCTAAGATTTGTATGTCTTTCCACAACTGTGTTTCTAGCTTTATGTTTAACAAATTAATCCCATCATCTATTATTCCTTATATAAATGAATTTTTCCATTTATATTCTTGAATATCTGTAAGGCAGGAGTTCCAGATCTATTAGGGCTTGCGTGTAATGTTTACTGATTCCAAAGAACATTCCTGAAGATGCAGCAGCGGAAAACATGAGTTTACTTACAGAAAGCAGAGCAAGATGGGATGGACTGATGATGGCCTGTTTGTAAGTGGCCCACGCTCTCAGGGAGCACAAGCCTAGGTTATATGCATTAAGAATGAAGCATACATAAACCAACCAAAAATCAATGAAGACTTTCCGCCTACAAGACAGGAGTCTGGTTTCTACATACATTGTCTGGAGATTACAATAAAAGGCTATTTTATCAATTAGCAGAATCAGCAGAGTATGTTTAGAGTTTAGTGCCTCTAATCTTGTGATGTTGACATGGTGCACATACCTCAACAAGGCCCAGCCATGGGCAAATTCCATGGGGTAAAAGTAATGGCCACAAGATACTTATGAGCCCCAGCTGTGGCCTGCAGCTAGGTCTCAGGAAAAAAAGGACAAACAGGGATGAAGAAAGTTCAATGTGTGGAGCCTACCCAAAACAACCTGGATAGTTTATTGGATTTCTATGTAAAGTTAACCTCATCAGCAATGAATTCAAATTCTGATGGTTGATTTATTCATAGTATTCTTTTTGTTGTTGCTGTTACCAGTGTTTTACTTTGCATTGGAATTTTATTATGCACTTTCTTTCTTTTATTTATTTTTTCTCTCTCTTCCTCTTTAGGAGTAGTACCTCACATCTGGACCTAGATTTTATGAAGATATGCTAAAGCTTCTGCTTCTCAGAAATATCAGGAGCAACAGAAAAGTACTCTGATTCAGGTCCTAGCTGTAACTGCATTTTTGCCTTCCCCACACTCTACGCTGTAGCTTCCTATAAAGCACAGTCCTAAGCAATGGACCATCAATTATTTCTTTTCCGGTGTCCTTTATTGGCAGATGTAGAAAGTGTCTCAAACCATCTTTCAGATTCAAGTGGTAAGCTGTGCTCTGGCCCCATCTCAAGAGGAGGATTTTTACATTCTCTTTAATGCACGTGAGTTGATTTTCTATCACCAGGACTTGCTTCGAGTCCCAGACAACTGCTGGTCCAGAGCTCCCTCCATTTTACAATTCTGTTCTATGTCCAGGCCAGAGAATTGTGAATCACGATTTCAGGTCTCTCCATGTTTTTTCATTTCTCTTTATATTTTCCTACTGGTTTTCAGTGTTTAGAGCAAAAAAGCACATCAAATTGTGAAACTTCCTTCACCTTGACTTGAAGTCCATTTTTTAAAATATGCTACAAACTTATCAGACAGAAAAAATGATGAGAAACAAGTTCTTATCAGAATTTTCTTCAAAAAGTAAAATAAAATAGCTCCAGGAAAACACATTCAGGCCGATCCCCACACCTTTACCATCTAGCAGTTTGTGCTGATGTTGCCTGTCTATGCAGTTGGTAAATGATGTTATTTATTTATTCATTTATTCATGAAAAAAGTAATTACCATGAATCTATTACAGGTGGTTGGCTAGATGCTTGTGATGTAGCAGTGAACAAAGGGATAGCAGCCCTGCCCTGACATAAAATAGGTGCTATGACTCAAATAAAACATATGGAAATTATCTCAATAACAGAAATCAAATAATAGCTAATGCTTGCATTTTAGTTACTACATTTTAGGCTCCTTATGCACATATATGGCCATTCACACTTATGTATACATAATTTAGTCCATACAACAACCTCATGATTAAAATAGTATTATTATCCCCATTTTATTAGCTAAGAATTTGAAACAGTGGGCCAGCAGGTGGCAGAGGTTAAGGCAGCTTGATCCCTGGATCCTGGATTCAGAGGCTTGAATATCACCCAGGCATGTGTGTGTGTGTGTGTGTGTGTGTCTGTGTGTGTCTGTGTGTGTCCAAAATCCCAAGAGGAGAATGGAAAAGAGATTGCATTGTGATCATCCCCTCAGGGTGGTGGATGTTATTTCTCACTTCCCCTCTCTCTCTTTCACTCTCTGATGAGCACACATGCTTAATAACAAAACTGGAAAAACAAATCTGAAATAGAGAGGTTAAACTTGTCTAATGTCATACAGCTAAGAAATGATAAAGCCAGGGTATGTCTCCAGGTAGGTAAGCTTCACATTCTTTGGCCCCAACCCCTACTTTCTGCCTTGGTGCACAGCAGTCTTCAGCTCTAAAGATGTCTGTGCCTCTACTTTTTCCCTGGAATGTGCTGGGTGGAGAACGTTCTGGGTTCATAAAGTACAAACCTTGATTATCCTCCAGAAGCTATTGGATTCACTGCCTACACCATGAATTCATTTCCTATCGTATAAATATCACATTTAGCAGCTTAAAACAATACAAAGGACTTATAGTTCTGCAGGTCTGAAGTCCAGTAGGCTTGGTTGGTTTCTATGTTCCAAGTTTCTCAAGGTGGCAGAAAAGTAGCCTCTTATCAAGAGACTCATGGGAGTAATCTGCTTCCAAACACATTCTGTTGGCAGAATCCAAGTCATGGGTAAGGAACTGAGATCATCATTTCCTTCCTGGTTGTTGGTCCAGGATTTTCCTCAGTTAGTAGATGATGCCCACTTCCTCTGACTGATGGCCGTCTTCCTCCATCTCCGGAAACAGTAACAGTCAGCCGATTCATTCTCATGCTCAAAGCTCCCCCATGCTCAAAGCTTCCCTCAAAGCTTTGCTTTCCTCTACCTCACTTTTCAACCAGGTCTCTAGAATTCCTTTGCCTCACCTTTTTCCTCGATGATACATTGGGCTAGCATAGATAATCCAGGATAATCCCCCTGTTTTACAGTCAATCTATTAGTGATTAGTAATCTTAATTGCATCTACAAAGCCCCTTTATAACATTAGATTAGTGTTTGATTGAATAATCAGAAGACAAGCATTTTAGGAAGGTATCTTTATAATTTCACCTACTATAAGGCCAACCCTGTAGCCAACTGGTTAACAGAGCTGAATCACACATGGCTGATGGCCTCAACTGCTTGAAAAATATTCTAAGTGCATGGGCAAGTGTGCCCCAAATCCTAACAGGATGGCGAAATGGAGGAGAAAAGTGTGGCAAGGCCATATCACATTAAAGGGTGCTTTCTCCTTCTCTGTGTCTCCCTATCTCTCCCTGGTGAGCTCATGTACCCTTTAGAAAATTGAAAAAAAAAAATCTACCTACTACATGCTCCCTTTGAGAGCTGTCAATATATACCAATATCCTCTCTGACAATAATGCCTGGTTCCCACCAGGAACAAATATTCTGATGGATAGGCCAGGGGAGATCACCTTCAGAGAGTGAAGTACTGAATACATAGGACAAAATGATAAGTAACTAAATAACAAGGAAGGGTCAGAGATGCTCCAACAAACTGTGAAGGGTCAGAGATTCCCCAACAAACCGAGATCAAATTTGTGGAGGTGAGAGCTTATAGAACTTCTAAAGTAAAGCCATCTAACATACCACTAAATAGAATTCACTATTTTTCTTCAGGCAGATTAGGATTAGAACTTTCCTATCAACCACTACCAGACTTTCTAAAGAAATTGGTCTATAGGGTATTTTTCCTCCTGCTCCCCATGTTATTGTTTCAGAGTTTTTAAGGTAGAAGAATGTACACACCAATTGTAGTTCATTTAGTTTTTCTTTTCTTTAATTGACATAAGGTGCATGCATTCTCCATAGAGAAAGAGAGAGTGAAAGAGAACAAGAGAGAGAGAGAGAGGAAGCACTCCACCCAGGGTGTGATTACACCAAATCTCTTCTTCTCCTCCATTTCTCCATCTTGTTGGGATTTGGGGTATGTATGCACAAAAGTCCAACATGTTTTCTTTTTTTTTTCTTTTCTTTTCTTTAAAAAAACCCTGTATTTACTTATTTAATTAATAGAGAGGAACAGAGTGACCAAGACAGAGAGAGAAAATGAGAAATCAAGCCACCAGGTCTGGGACTTGAACCAGGTCGGCCATGTGGGAGTCCAGCACTCTTAACCACCATGCCACGTGCCAGCCCCAATCCAGCATGTTTTCAAAATTGGATTCACTGCCTACACCATGAATTCATTTCCTATCGTATAAATATCACATTTAGCAGCTTAAAACAATACAAAGGACTTATAGTTCTGCAGGTCTGAAGTCCAGTAGGCTTGGTTGGTTTCTATGTTCCAAGTTTCTCAAGGTGGCAGAAAAGTAGCCTCTTATCAAGAGACTCATGGGAGTAATCTGCTTCCAAACACATTCTGTTGGCAGAATCCAAGTCATGGGTAAGGAACTGAGATCATCATTTCCTTCCTGGTTGTTGGTCCAGGATTTTCCTCAGTTAGTAGATGATGCCCACTTCCTCTGACTGATGGCCGTCTTCCTCCATCTCCGGAAACAGTAACAGTCAGCCGATTCATTCTCATGCTCAAAGCTCCCCCATGCTCAAAGCTTCCCTCAAAGCTTTGCTTTCCTCTACCTCACTTTTCAACCAGGTCTCTAGAATTCCTTTGCCTCACCTTTTTCCTCGATGATACATTGGGCTAGCATAGATAATCCAGGATAATCCCCCTGTTTTACAGTCAATCTATTAGTGATTAGTAATCTTAATTGCATCTACAAAGCCCCTTTATAACATTAGATTAGTGTTTGATTGAATAATCAGAAGACAAGCATTTTAGGAAGGTATCTTTATAATTTCACCTACTATAAGGCCAACCCTGTAGCCAACTGGTTAACAGAGCTGAATCACACATGGCTGATGGCCTCAACTGCTTGAAAAATATTCTAAGTGCATGGGCAAGTGTGCCCCAAATCCTAACAGGATGGCGAAATGGAGGAGAAAAGTGTGGCAAGGCCATATCACATTAAAGGGTGCTTTCTCCTTCTCTGTGTCTCCCTATCTCTCCCTGGTGAGCTCATGTACCCTTTAGAAAATTGAAAAAAAAAAATCTACCTACTACATGCTCCCTTTGAGAGCTGTCAATATATACCAATATCCTCTCTGACAATAATGCCTGGTTCCCACCAGGAACAAATATTCTGATGGATAGGCCAGGGGAGATCACCTTCAGAGAGTGAAGTACTGAATACATAGGACAAAATGATAAGTAACTAAATAACAAGGAAGGGTCAGAGATGCTCCAACAAACTGTGAAGGGTCAGAGATTCCCCAACAAACCGAGATCAAATTTGTGGAGGTGAGAGCTTATAGAACTTCTAAAGTAAAGCCATCTAACATACCACTAAATAGAATTCACTATTTTTCTTCAGGCAGATTAGGATTAGAACTTTCCTATCAACCACTACCAGACTTTCTAAAGAAATTGGTCTATAGGGTATTTTTCCTCCTGCTCCCCATGTTATTGTTTCAGAGTTTTTAAGGTAGAAGAATGCACACACCAATTGTAGTTCATTTAGTTTTTCTTTTCTTTAATTGACATAAGGTGCATGCATTCTCCATAGAGAAAGAGAGAGTGAAAGAGAACAAGAGAGAGAGAGAGAGGAAGCACTCCACCCAGGGTGTGATTACACCAAATCTCTTCTTCTCCTCCATTTCTCCATCTTGTTGGGATTTGGGGTATGTATGCACAAAAGTCCAACATGTTTTCTTTTTTTTTTCTTTTCTTTTCTTTAAAAAAACCCTGTATTTACTTATTTAATTAATAGAGAGGAACAGAGTGACCAAGACAGAGAGAGAAAATGAGAAATCAAGCCACCAGGTCTGGGACTTGAACCAGGTCGGCCATGTGGGAGTCCAGCACTCTTAACCACCATGCCACGTGCCAGCCCCAATCCAGCATGTTTTCAAAAACACTAGTGCTGAGATTTGAAACACAGCCACAAAAGATCCAGCTCTCCTTACCACTAAGCTATAGTTAATAGCTGTAGTTAATTATTAAAGGATCGATATTTTAGTGTAGGTAAATAATGAAAGGATAAACTAATTAAGGATTGAGATAGAAAGAGAGAAAGGAGGAGTGGGGGGCAGAAGGAAAAGGAAGAGTGAACACTTCTTCCTCCAAGAATCTTTCCCACTTTTCCAGTTTCAATCAAGAGAGCCCCTGAGGACCAGCAGTTAACATAATGGTTATGTCGCTGGACTCCCACATAGTCGAATGTGGTTCAAGTCCCGGACCTGGTGGCTTAAACTCACGCCGGGCACACGTGCGTGCATGCCCAAGATCCCGAGAGGAGAGTGGAGAAGAAGGGATTGCAGCATGGCTATCCCCCCTGAGGGGTGATTTCTAGCTTTCTGTCTCTCTGTCTCTCTGGCGAGCACACGTGCCCTATATAGCAAAAACCTCTCCAAAAATAAAAATAAAAAAAGAGAGAGTCTCTGGACTGTACTCAATGACTCTTCGTACTGCCACTATCAAAATACTTGCTATTCTCTTGTTATAGCAATTGTTAAATATCCACTTTCTCTGCCAGATCTATGAAGTCATGATTATTATTCACCTTTTCACTTCTGTACTTGCAGCATGCTGTCCCACACATAGAAAATTCTCATCAAACATTTGATAAATAAATTAATTTTTAAAGAATGTTTCATAAATAAAACTCTAAGAGTAAATCCCTGGACTGAATGTTTGTGTATTCGCTACACAAATTTAAATGTCAAAATCCTAACTCCTAATGTAATAGTATTAGGAGGTAAGATCTTTGAGAGGTAATTAGGTGATGAGTGTGGGACCCTCATGCTAGGATTAGTGCTCTGAAAAGGATGAAGGTAGCTGGCTTCCTCTCTGCTCTCCACCATGTAAAGATACAATGAGCAGATGGCCATCTTCAAATCAGACAGCAGATCCTCACCACACACCGGAACTGCTAACACCTCGATTTTGGACTTTTGTAGGATATGTTTTTCATGAAGTCATTTAGCCTACAGTCATTTGTTATAGCAGCCCAAACTGACAAGGATACCTGGTTCCCTTTAAAATCATACTCTCTGGGGAACCAGCAGTTAGCGTAATGGCTATGCCACTGGACTCCCACTTAGTCGACCACGGTTCGCGTCCTGGACCCAGTGGCTTAAAACATGCCGGGAGCGTGTGCGTGTGTTCCCAAGATCCCTACAGGAAAATGGAGGAGAAGGGAGTGCGGCGTGACCATCCCCCCTGGGGGATGATTTCTCGCTTTCTGTCTCTATGTCTCTCTCTGTCTGGCGAGCACATGCACCCTATAGCGAAAACCTCTCAAAAAAAAAAAAAAAAATCATACTCTCTGGTCCTCTTCACTCTTACAGTCAGGAAGAACACGTCTCAACTACGCAAGCTATTCCCCACGTTTCCCTGCCCCACTTCACTCCGTTGGGGGCTGCTCAAGGGTAGGTGGGCTTGGGTGGTAGGGTTTGTTTTGTTTTGTTTACCCAGGGCTCTGGAAGGACACCAAACTGTTCTGCTTGTTACCTTCCCTCCATCTTCTCCCTGCATTTCACAGTCCCCTCCTCTGCTTCTGTCCTGCCAGTTCTACCACCTGCCCCCCCCCTCTTTGCCAGCTCCCTGCCCCTCCAGATTGGCTGGTGATCTATTTTGTTTCCTTTGTGTTTCTTTTTCTGTTTTGAGTTTCTTTCTTTGCAGATTTCTATAGCCTGAAAAATCTCCTTTCTGCTCCCAGTGGCTCCAGTGTAAATTCCCCTTCCCCTTGGGGAAAATGCACTACCTTATTTTGGGGGTTTGGTTTTTTTTGTTTTTGTTTTTCAGTTTTTTGTTTTGTTTTGTTTTGTTTTTCCTTTGCTTTTTTCCCCTTTTATTTGGAGGGAATGGGAGGAAGTGGAAACAGGGAGGTGAGAGGTGGATTTTGTTTATTTTTTTTAGCTCATTTCCAGGGGTGGGAATTTTTTTAAAAAATATGTGTCATGAATAAGGTT
Organism: Tupaia belangeri chinensis; assembly: GCF_000334495.1. Classification (NCBI taxonomy): domain Eukaryota; kingdom Metazoa; phylum Chordata; class Mammalia; order Scandentia; family Tupaiidae; genus Tupaia; species Tupaia belangeri. The sequence goes on along the minus strand of NW_006203528.1, from coordinate 569,805 downwards.
GCTTTTGAAAATAAAAAAACTTGTTGGGCCAAAAAAAAATTTTACTTGTGTGATTTCTATTGAAATTTGTATTTGTTTTCCCACAGCTGCAAAACCTGCCTCCCCTAGTATATATAAACCCATTAACCAAGTTCACATGAGGGAGAGAGTTCTCTACTTTCTCTGTCTGACCTGCCACCCTACTGGCTCTCTTAACCCCTGGGAACCTTTGGATCACTTAACAGTGCTTGTTTCTCACTTTCATTTTGGCTCCTGACTTGTTTATTCTTTTAGTGTTGTATTTTCTTTCTAAATTTTATTTATTTCTCCATGAGCAAGAGAAATAAATATTTTTTTAAGGTCATTTATTTCTTCCACAAGAAAGAGAAAGCCAGACAGACAATACCTCCAAAAAGATCTTGATACCACTATCTACCCTCAGCTTCAGCCAGCATGGATCAAGAGCACATATATGTGTGGTGTACTCAGGCAGGTCTCTGGACACAAGCCTGGAACTTTCTTATGTGAGTCAGCTTCACAGAGCATCATGGTCTACTACAGTGCTGCCAACTAGCTCTGAAAGCATTAGCTTTCGGTGTCAAGTCTCACCTTCTGCAACAATGTTTAGAACATTGGTATTACTTAATCCAACTAGTTGGTTAGACATAAAGAGGATTTCACATCCCCTTCCCAATATCCTGACAAGGCTGAGCTTTTCAGCTCAATACCTTTGCATTTGCTCTGCTAGAAAAGAAGAGTAGAACAGAACAGAGATGTCATTTATTTGTTCTAACCCATATTCTCATGTCCAACTCTTGTCCCCTAGAGGCCATAGTCATAATAACCATTCTGGTCTAGTTTTAATAGGAATGACCATGTATCCTAGTTGCCTGGGGCCATTCCCATTTATCCTGTTTTCAAGTATCATTTTTTAACTTAATTTTATCATCATAAACTTTTTATATTACATTGAATCACATATATCTGTACAGTATATTACATTCCTTTTTTCCAGTATGATCACCATGCATATCAGTCAAGACAAAAACACTACTATCCACATCATCATCATCAAATAGCTTTTCATCATTTTTTAGTTTATTATTATTATTATTTATTCTCATTATTTTTTAAACATTCACTACATATCATTTGACTTGTAAAAAGAAAAGTATAATGATTAATATCAACCTTTTTTATCCTCAAAAGTGTGCCAGTTTGGGAAAAAAATATTATATGATCACCACTACCCATTATGTATGCCACAGCAATGTCTTCTTTGAGGATGTCAGAATTCTGGGACCCTCCTGACTCACTTTGATCTGTGGCATTACTCTGTGAGAAATACAAAGAAACTCTACTTGCCTAGATCCTGTCTCTTGTCTACCACCACTTTGTTCTTTAGGACCCTCCCATACATAGCCCCCTCACTTTTCACTCGCTTCTCATTGGCTATTTGTCCCACTGTAATATTTTCCTTTGTATCTTGATGGCTTTTCCATTTTCAGACTGATAAATTCCCCTGCAACACACATATTGATATTTCATTATTCCCCCCACACACACTTTGGGATTATGGGTAGCTCTTTCATCTAACTATTGAATTAATATACCTTTCAGCAGGCTCAGGGAAGCTGAATCCTGTTAGTCCTCATTTCAGAGTCCATTAGAGCTTATTCACTGACCCCTTGCATCAGTCTAACTCTGCTTTTCATGGGTATTTTATCCTTTCAGTTCTGGCCCTTCCCTTCTCCATTCTGGCTGATAAGCACCATTATTTTGTGATCAATTGTACTTCAATTACCTCAGCTTTTAGTGTCAGACTTTAAACGGTCATGCCCCACATCTTTGTCTCTTTTGTACAAGTTGTGCCTTTGACTGAGTTTGTGCTTAGCTCACCTGCTTCTAATTTGGTTCAATTTTATTTCTAAGGGATAGCTAGGTAATGCTTTAGTTTTGGTAAATATACCCATGACATCCTGAACATGTGTTGGAGGAGGAATCACCAACAGACAATCCAGCCTTAAACAAAATTCTGGATGGAGGCAGGGTCAAGGCAGATTCACTTTGGGCAAACCCAATGTTAAATCACTGTGGTAAGCATGGATAAGTCTTTTACAAACACAAAATCCTCCACAGTTCCCTGTGCACATAGAACATCCTCTACCTTTTCCTAAGTTCCCATAGTAAATAATCTATTGATCACTCAGGAAAGCCATTTCTCAGACTGTTTTTATAACATGTCAGTGTTGTCTAGGAAAAAAAAAAGTTATGCTGACAAAATTATTGCTTCATACCTTGTGTGTCTCTGCTAAGGTTGCAGACATGTGTTTCACTATAGGGGGTCCCTCTACAAAACCATGAATCATCTAAGGAGAAGCTATCTGTAAAATACAGGCTTTTGATCATGCTCAATGCACAAGTGACCGGTTTTATTATCGTCCATTTCTTGTAACAGATTTTTGATTGAGAGCTATTGTACAATAGTAGTTTTCTATTCTGTCGATGTCATTTACATTTGTTATAATAACCAACCGGTGCTTACCCACACCATTTAGATTTTCTGGGATCCTACTATGAAAAAATAAATCATTAAAGGTATTTCAGACAGAGAGGATTAAATACACTAATAGATTACAGCTATGGACTCTACCAACAAAACTAGAAAAAGTATTATTGAGAGAGCCCAGGATAGATTTCCTCCAAAAGGCTTTCTGTAAGAGTAACCTAACTGAGTTGCCAGGAGTCTGTGTAATTATACTGTGGTTACTGTCATCTGCACTGTCACTCTCTGCATGTCAACTATCACTATTATTATCAGTGCTGCTGGAGACACAGCCAGACCCAGAAAGAAGAGAGTGGCTGCTCTCTCTCACTTTCCCTGTTCCCTCTATCGCAGCATCCCTGTTGGAAGACCCTATCCCAAAGCCTGTTGGCAAAAAAATTTTATATGTGAAGTCCCATGCCATGCCCTTATAATGTAGAGCTACTATAGTTTTATCTTCTCTAAAACTCATAGTGAAATTAGTTGCCATTGTAATTGTATGAAGAGGTAGGGCCCTTAAGAGCATATTAGATGCTGAGGGCTCTTCCCACATTAATGAATTAATGTTGTTACCACCAGAGTGGGCTCATTATGTCTGGAGTGGGTTCCTTACTAAAGAGTGAGTTCAGCCCCCTTTCCTTGCATTCTCTCTCTCTCTTGCCCTTTCACCTTCTGCCATGCAACAAGACATTCCTCACTAGATGTCAGCACTTTGATCCCAAAGTTCCCAGCATCCAGAACTCCAGGAAATAAATTTCTATTTCTTATAAATTACCCAGTTTGTAGTATTCTGTTATAGCAGGACTATAGAGAAAGACAAGCATATAACTCAAAAGAGTCTAAATGTATTAGCATATACGCAATGACCACGACTCTGTCTCCATCCTCATATCCATTTTCTTCCCATTGTGGTAACAATCTGAAGTGAGATTCTAATACATAACACAAGGGAAAGCAAAGACAGAATGGAGCTGAGGGACTCTGGAGCTGCAGCCACTCAGTCCTCTCCTCCCCTGTGTAATGGTTCAGTGGGAAACTATTTGATTCTAGGATCAGCAAAGTTCAGTTTGAGTATCTACTTTCATTAAAATTATTATTTGGTTGACACAGAGAGAAAGTGCTGCCCTAGTAAGGCCTGCTCACATCTTAATTATTTTCTTCCATTTTTCCTTCCCGTTATGATTTGGCACATACATGCTCATGCACCTGACATGTTTTCAACCCATCAGGGCCAGAATTTGACCCTTAATAAGCCATGTTGGGGGTGGGCTGGCAGGTGGCATGGTGGTTAGGGGTGCTGGACTCCCACATAGCCTACCAAGGTTCAAGTCCTGGACCTGGTGACTTGCTATCTCACTTTCTCTCTGTCTCTCTCTGTCTCTCTCTCTTTCTCTCTCACACTCTATCCCTCTCCAGTTGAATTAAAATACATAAATAAATAAATTTAAATAATATAATTCTTAAATAAATAAATAAATAGACCATGTGGGATCTGGCTCTGTATACACGACATTTAATCACTGTGCTATGGGGACAGTCCAGGTAATTGTTTCTTCTTTTTTTTTTCTTTTTCTGGAGAGGTTTTTGCTATAGAGCGCATGTGCTTGCCAGAAAGACAGAGAGAGACAGAGAGACAGAAGGTGAGAAATCACTCCCCAGGAGGGATGGCCACGCCACAATCCCTTCTCCTCCATTCTCCTCTCGGGATCTTGGGCACACACACACCCACACACACACACATGCCTGGCATTAGTTTAAGCCACTGGCTCTGGGACTCAAACCACTGCCAACTACATGGGAGTCCAGCAACCTAGCCATTATGCCAACTGCTGGTCCCGATTTCTAATGAGTCTTTCCCCTCCCAACCCATGTCATGAGCAGAGAATTTCACAGGCAGTTATTTAAGGGCAAAGGAGAGCTATGACCAGTTTTTCTTACATAAACGAGGATTTATTTACAAAGATGTAAAGGATTAGAAAAAAATTCCTGTTTCCAGCACAGTGTTTGGTATGTAGCAAACATGTAAGAAATATATTTTGAATGAATGAAGGTCACTGTTGCTTTCTAAGATATGTAGTCACATTCAGTCTCAGATGTTCTAAGGTTGGAATACCCAGCTGGCCTCAGAGGGAGAGGGAGCAACAGCTTGTTGTATTTTTCTGTGCTGGTTGGGCCCAAGAACCCTTTGCTTTTTCCAAAGAGGCTATGGAGGAGTCGGATTGTTCTCATACTGTGTTGATTTGCTGCATAGAGTGTGCTGCACCTAAAGAAAGTCATTCTCTTTCTGCTCTAGGTCCTTTCTGATTTCCACTGAGTCAAGCAGTGACCTCAGAGTAAATCAGAAAAGCTCAGAATTAAGTGACTGAGTTTTGCTTGAGCTGCGTGGGGGATGCTGTAGCAACCATGTGCCGAAAGATCCACTTGGGTCAGTTTTCATCTGCAAACAGGAGTTTGGCAGGCGTTTAGATTGCCACAGACTCCTCTCCACGTAAGAACAGGCAATTTTCAGGTGATTAACTTGCAACCACGGCAACAGTTTGTGATCATCACCTGAAACCACAGCTCAAATACTTTCTATTTTATGATTTTATGGAGCTGTAAACCTGGATTAACGGTCCCTCCCCCGTGTTCCTGTCACACCTGTGCAAGGCCTTTACCAGGTCTCATATATTCTGCTGAAAGTATCTGTCTTCAAGCATCTGTCTTCAAGCTTGTCTCTCCAATGAGACCATCAATTCATAGAGGGGTGGAAGCATCGTATTCAATTTTCTATCCCTGGAACACAGTGTCTGGCTGGCTCCTCTTGAACTAAACACCCACCTCTGGCATTATATTAGTTGTCCCCCAATAACAATTTTCTCCTTCTTCACAGTAATAGACTATCCACAGGGCACATTACTGTCCAAAGAAAGATTGAATTTCCCACCTTTTCTTTCATGTAACTGCAGTCAGGAGACTAAAGCAATGCCCATGCAATGTGAAAGAATTTGATGCATGTCATTCTGGGGTCTTATTCTTAAATGGATTGAGTGTTAGCTCCCCTGTTCATCTTCCTCACTGTTCCCACTGGGAGTTGGTGAGAGCAGGAGCAGGCTACTTGACTGCCCCACTCAGTGAAAGGTACATGTTGAGGAGGGAAGGGCTGCCAATCAGCGTGTACCACACATGCCTATGATTCCCACATAATGGAGAAGTAGGGGCCAGGTGGTGGTACAGTGATAACACAACGGGACCAACATGGGAAAGGCCCTGGGTTCATGTCCCAGGATCTTCCTGAACACACTGAGCATACTCTTATGTGCCCATGATGCAGGCTGGCTGAGACTGGTGGTAGGTCACAGTATGAAAACCCTGTCAGAAACACCTGTGTCTCTCTCTCTCTCTCACTCTCTTTTTCCCACTTTCTCTCACTAACTCTCGCTCTCAAGAAGAAACAAATATATCTATTAAAAAATGGAGAAATTAATTCCAATTCTTTGTAAGCCACTGTATATTGAGTCTTTTGTTTATGTGTTGTAACACTCTTGTGCCACATTCTAATAAAAGGCCCTATGACACCCAAAATGGCACATCTGAAAGTAGGATAACTAACTCCAGGAAGGCTTGTTTATGAAGTCATTAATATAATCACGTGTTGTGGGAAAATCAAAAAGATGGTGCAGAACCCCAAGACAAATAGCCTCTGAGCTAGTTCCACTTTTAAGCCCTAAGTATTAAGTTACACAGCACTTGGACCGGCAGATGCGTGGTGATTAAAGGCGCTGGACTCTCACATGACCAACTGTGGTTCAAGTCCCGGATCTGGTGGCTCACTTTTCTCTCTCTCTCTCTCTCTCTCATCAAACTGGAATATAATAATAATAATAAATAAAGTTAAAATAATTTTTTAAGAAAGCACTAACACTTGAGGGAGACACAATTATGAAAAGTTAGTGTCCTTGAAAGAGTGGTATTTTCATTCAAATGACATCCCAGCCCAAGGCAACACCCCTAAGGAAAACAACACTTTTCTCTCATTCTCCTCCCTCACATTTCTTTTTCACCAGGGCTCCAAACTGGAGAATGAGAATATAACATGAAGCTTAGAACACAGGAGACCCATGAATATAGTCCATAGAGGTAAGCTTCCTGGGGCAGTGGCAGCCTAGAGAAAGAAGAAGAATGCTTCTGAAGGGGCACATGGAAGATTCCCAGTTTAAATAGCTCCAGAGGGCAGTTCGTAAGCACAGTGGTTAATCTGTATGTAAGGAGCTACATCCCACATGGCTGACTATTGTTCAAATCCTGGTCGCAGCAGCTTGAAAAACCAACCAGGTACATGTGCATGTGTACTAAAATTCTGAAGGGATGGAGAAATGGAAGAAGGGGTTTGTGGCATGACCACACTCCATTGGTTGGTGCTTTTTTCCTTTTTCTCTCTCTCTGGTTAGTGTTCACACCCTCTAGGGATGGAGAGGAAGTAGCTCTGCTAAAGAATTGAGGAAAACATAAGTACAGAGAGAATTCCATTATGTTCTGTTTTATGTACTCATATGTGGGTTTTAAATTAATTTCCAAGAAGCTGCCTAATTAGGAATTTAGCGGGGTTTACTTTCTCCAATTGCTAAAAATACCATATGCAGTTTTCAAATATCCCTTAGACATCAACTATGTACTAGCCACAGTACATGGAACTGGAGGCTAAAGTCTTTGGAGTGACTCCTGAGGAACTGATTGAATAAGCATGCCATTCAACTTACCTTTTCCAGCAGTTCTACTCAGGCTATCCTTAGTAGTTTATGCCATCTTCATAACAATTTTCTAAGGAGCCATAATGATGACAGTTGTCCACATGTTTATTAAAATAATAGTGAGTAAATTTGGATCCCTTGAGATAAAAGTTAATGTCTGACAATGGTATCCCAAAAATAATTAGCAAAGAACCATGATTATTATGGCAGAGGCTTCACAAAAACTAAAAGTACACTGAGTCACATTACGAGGGAAACCATAACCATTAGAGTTCTTTGGGGCAAGCAACAGAAACCAACTTTGACTATCTTAATTAAAAAAAGAGGGCCAGCCTATAGCACAGTGGTTAAGAAAACCAGGTCCCACTTGATTGACCATAGTTAAAACCCAGGCCTGGTGACAAAACTAACAAACATATATACACACTGGACATGTGTGTGTGTGTGCCCAAAATCTTAGGACACTGGACATGTGTGTGTGTGTGCCCAAAATTTTACAAGTTGGAAAAATGAAGAAGGAATTGTGCATATGGCTATGCATCATTTTGAGGTACTTCCTTTCTCTGGTGAGCACATGCATCCTCTGACAATAAAAAATTGGAAAGAGACCTTAGGGGGGACTAGCAGGAGTGCACAGAATTGATGAAGTCTGAAGAGTCAGGTGTAAAACAAAGGGGAGAATCTAAGTATATTAATTAGGTAGAGTTTAAGCTGCTGTAATAAAGAGATGCCCAAATATCGTGGATTTTGCTTGTCAGACTTTACTTCATTTTCACATAAAAGTCAGCCTAGTCCATAGAGGTGAACCAGTCCTTTCTACAAAATCAATCAGAAACCCAGGTTCCTTCTGTTTTGTTCTGCCATCCACTTAGGTGTTTTTCTTTCACAAGGTCAAAGTTTTACTGCCATGATGACCTCCCTTAAGCCTGTAGAAAAGGAAAAGGGAAGGACAGTCAGGGCAAAGAAAAAGTGATTGTACCCACCAGTTCTGCTCGCATTCCATAGCCTGAAGCTTAGCTATTTAGCCACACCTCCCTGCAAGGAAGATGGAAATTTAAGTCTGCATCATCAGCCATGTGCCCAGCCTAAACTTAGCAAAATGAATGAGACAAGAATGGGTTCTGTGGGAGTGATAGTTGTCTTAGACACATCAGTCTACTCTGATAAGAGTAGACTGAGAACAAGCCATGGCAAAAATCATGCTACAGATATGGTGCACATGCCTCCTTAGCCATTACAGAAAGGCTGACCCCTCACAGTTCCTGTAATTGTCACCATCTACTAAAATTTAAGAATACCAGGAAAGAGTAACTTTACTGGCAAGGCCAAAATCAAAGGGTACCCACCTGTGATACACTGAAGCAGGAAGAAAAGAATCATAACTCCTCAAATGCTCATAGAGGAATGTAGTACTAATATTTAATCAGAGTAAACATGCTGAGAGATCCTTCAAATTGAAAGCCTGGAAAGGTGCTATTTTGATATTAGACAGCTGAACTGTGCTATAAAATACATCATTTTAAAGAAATTCTTCCTTTGAAATTCTTCTATAGAGTTTGCTCTTCACTTCATTTGTTCATTTATTCTAGCTTTATGTATTTAAAAACTGTGTGAATTACTGTTGGCACAAGGCTAGGAATATCAGCATAAGTTCAGGGAAAAGTGGAATTAAAGTATAAGATCATTTTGGTGCAAAAAAATTGAAATCCGTGCATGATTGTTTTTCATAATACACATTTTCCATGAGTTTTTGAAACCCCTCCTCATGAATTCTTGACCAGAAATTTTTATCTTTATAAAAGAAGGAAAAAAAGAATGTTTCTGGTGAATTATAGAATATTCTTATTAATCTAATGGCTTCTAGCTAATGTTGTGGAGCTAATCCTCTAGCATAGTGCTTTAGTGCAGAAAGAACATGACTTCATAGTCTGACAAATCTGGGTTTAACCTATGTAATGCTGTTTCACCAATTAAGTTTACCTCTGTCAATTTGCTTTCCTATTTTCACAGTGAAGATAATAATCTTATTGAATAAGGTTATTTTAAAAAGTAATTTAGGGACTAGATGTTGGCCCAGAAATAATGTGATACTCTGAAGTGGTAGACCCACATGGGAAGGTCGCTGGTTCAAGTTCTGAGGCCTCCCTCTACACTTAGGTGCATGCATATGCCCATGATCCAGGTTGGCTGGGGCTGGGAGTGGATTGTGTGGTATGAGGACTCTATTGGGGGGTGCCTTTCTCTCTCTCTCTCTCTGAAGAAATAAATAAGTAAACTTAAAAAAAAAAAGTTGTAACAGCTAAATTAGAGTATAACGACGGTTTAACACCTGACAGGTGCTCAGAAACGACTAGTTTCAGGTCCAGTCACAGTAGTGCATGCTACTAAGGCACTGTACTCTATGGTGGAGGAAACCACATGGGAGGCTCTGGTTCAATTCCTGGCCCAACCTAAAGGCCTGGTTCTATGAAATATACCTATAATTCCAGAGATTAGAAAGGCTGAAACAGGAAGACCACAAGCTCAAGCCTGGCTTGAACAACATAATGAGACACTGCCTAAAATAAACAAACAAACAAAAAAAATTAGCTGGTTGTGGGAGCATGCTTGTTGTTCTAGCTGGGAAGCTAAGGCAGAAGGATCACAGCAGAGCAAGACCCTGTCCCCACAAAAAAAAAGAAAAGATAAAAATAAAATAAAGAACAAGAAAGAAAGAAAAAGAAAGAAAGAAAGAAAGAAAGAAAGAAAGAAAGAAAGAAAGAAAAAGAAAGAGCAAGCAAGAAAGAAATTATTAGTTTGATAGCCTGCCACTGTCATCCTCCAGATAAGCTTCATTTAGTTGCCAAGATAATGTGATGACTGCCTTAGGGTTACAACATATATTCCAGTTAAAAGACATCGTTTCCGGCCAGAAAACATATGGCCAGCACACATGAATAACTTGAATTGCATAGGCAGTTTTTCTAATGAGTACTTTTTCCTCATCCAAATTATGGTTTCAGTCTGTCTGGAATTCTAAACAGTGAATACTGTGAGATGTGATTGACATAAAAGGGCTGAGACAGGGAATGCTGCAAAAATTATTCATCCCATTGATATTCCAGTATAATTTTTAGAAATATAGAAGCATGAATCTCATACATAGAATAAATATGTGCCTAATATTTTATTCAAATAATTAATTAAAGAGGAAGCCATAAGATGACAAAAGTAGCTCAAAGCATTTTAGGAATGGTGATGCCAGTTAAAGGAATTCTGAAATTAATTCGGTAATAGATAGAGAATTTGTTAATGTCATATGGAGCAATAAAACTATAATCTTTGAGAGACATATACAAGTTAAAGCATGTAACTTCTCAGTGTCTGGATTCTAACCAAATAGTAAATAGCAAAATCAAACAAATGTGTGTTCTCCTGCATAGTTACATAAACCTTGTGTGAGCTCAGTAGACAATATTACAGTAAGATACTGAAAGAACATGGATCTTTTTCACTTTATTGACAAGTGTTAGATGTTTTTTTCCAACAACAATAAACCCATTGTTAATTTTATATAGCACTTAAATAGAAATACTAACAGCTTGAATTGGTTTATTATAAAAAGAAAAGCTTAACTATGCACATCACTGATTACAACTTCAAGATTAACTGATACAACAGTAGTCAAAACTATCTGATTTCCCACTCAAATCACTTTTCTAAAAGATGTAACAACTCTCTCTTTCTCTCCCCTTTCCCTTTTTAATCATAATTTCACATTTCATTAAAACATGATGACATATTTGGGACACATTTTTTTGAACATTAATAGAAATTATTAAATTTCTACAAGGTTATTAGTGTTATTAGGTGATTTCAAAAAAGTTTTGAGTAACAAAACTCTCATTTACCCAACTATCTTCATAAACCATTGCACATGAAGTTAAAGAAAGTAAGGATATTTGGAGGTTCACATCCTCTTTAAAAGAATTTTTTTTTTAAATACAAGGAACTCAAGTTTTAAGTGACACACTGCCTGGTAGCTCCAGGGTTGGCCTGAGGCAAAACTTTAAAATCTGGGTAGTGTGATTTTTGTGTTCTCTAGCCTTCTTCCTGGGTCTGGTCCACTTTCCTCCTCCCATCTGTCTCTGCAGATATGCTTGGTGCTAGCCATTCAATCTACTCTGATGATAACTTCCTCTGGGTTGCCCTTTCTTGCAAATGCCTCACACATGGGAACTTTCCCATCTGAAGGAATAAAAAATTCCGATGCTTCTGAATAGCCCAACTCAGGGAACATGCAGGAATTCTTCTGAAAAGGATTTTTGCTAAGTTTGTTTGTTCCATCTACGATAATAGTATGTTAGTATGTGGGGTGGGCACACGTGCGTGTGTGCCCAAGATCCCGAGAGGAGAATGGAGGGGAAGGGATTGCGATATGGCCACGCCCACTGGGGGGTGATTTCTTGTTTTCTGTCTCTCTGTCTTTTTCTGTCTTTCTGGAGAGCACACACACCCTATAGCAAAAACCTCTCCAAAATAAATAAATAAATAAAGGAGTAACTATGAAAGGTAGTTTAAGAATAACCCATATCTTGGTAGCTCTATAAGGGAAAAGTATCACTACGTCTTCCACCTGAGGTACCTTGCATAGCCCAGTGCATGCTGGGCATCTGCTGCTTGTTTTCCCATTTGAAACTCTGCTATATACTTTATTTTCCAAGCAAAAGCAAAATAATGTTAAAGTAAATTCACTATGATAGCCATGGATATAAGTTATTTCAAGTTATCAAGTGGCTGTCTAACATATGATGGTACTCTAAGTATTGAAAAGACTACAAACATCATTTGATATTAATATTCCAGAGGCTGCAAGAGTTTCTTGGTTCATAGCACCCTTAGTACCTCATTGCAGTTTTTTCACAGACCTCACATAATGAAAAGAAAGAAATCCCAAACAGTTTTATGTATTTAGTAAATTTTTTTTTTGGATAGGTTTTTGCCAAAAAGACAGAGAGAGATAGAAAGCAGAAAGCAAGAAATCACCCCCAAGGTGGGTTGGCCACACTGCAATCCCTTCTCCTTCCATGTTTGCATTTCCTAATGGGATATATGTACATATTAAATACAGCCCAAATTCTTAAAAACTGAATCAAATTAGATACTGTTCCCCTCCTTTTTTAGTCCCAAATTACTTTTTCCTGCACAGATTTATATGCTATTTTTTGTTTTTATGAGTGTATGTGGTTGAAAGTGAAATAAAGACAAAGATATTTTTGACAGGGTCTCACCTCCTGCCCCAGCCTCCCATTTAGTTAGGACCAGAGGTATGATGCCCAGCCTGTTTAGGTTGGGTTGGGAATCAAACCTGTGCCTCTCATGTGTCCTCAACAATTATATAGCAGTGGCCTCCTTTCACCACCATAAGCTGAGCCAGTGCCTTTTGTTTGTTTGTTTGTTTGTTTGTTTTTATCATAACAGCCACCTGAAGAACAGCTTCAGAAAAGGTGATATCGTGAAAAGAACTGCTATGTGACTAATATTGAAATTGTGAATTACCTCAAGCTTATAATTCATGAAGTGACTAACAGACGTCAACTGTCACTGTTTTCCTTGAACATTTGAAAATATATAGCAATGATCCTGTAAATTTGCTGTGGGACCAGGAGTATAACAGTACATAGCTCAGAGGCATGCCAATAGATGCTATTTAAATTTTCAAAGAAACTGAAAATTTATTAAGTATTAATAATGTCAGTAACTATCACGGAGAGAAAAAATACATTTTTACGACCAACATTTAAAAAGATAATGTCAATTATAAGAAATTCACATCTTTTTAATTTTTTTAGATAGATTTTTGCTATAGGAACATACACTTATTGTAGAGACAAAGAGAGAGAGAGTGAGAAATCACCCCCCAGGAGGGATGGCCATACCACAGTGCCTTTTCTTCCATTTTATTCTCAGGATTTTGATCATGCACTCACATGTGCCCAGTGTGAGTTTCAAGCTGCTGGGTCTGGGACTTGAACTGTGATCGACTATGTAGGAGTCCAGTGCCAATAGAAAACTTAAAGTTTGGATAGCATTTCAACAGAGAAAAGATGGAGGAATTGTACTGTCAAAGGCACAGATCATTCTGAATGTTTTTAAAAAAGGCTAAGGCAAGATGCTAGAGTTGAAAATACAAGAAACATAAACACACAGCTGTAACCCTCGGATTTGTTGTAATCTTCTCATAAAAGAGACAGAGAAAGTGACCAAGCCATATGCAGAATGCATGGTACAGGGGACCTAGAGTGAGCCACCATTATCAAAAGTATGGGTCAAGCCGTATTTAGGATACCTTCAATGCCAGAATGAGAAGTTGATAAACGATAAATAATTTAGATCTCTCTACCTACCATTACTAACAAACTATGGGGAAAACTGACTAATTATCTTACTACATAAACTCATAAAAAATTATTCAGATCATAATTCATTTCCTTTAATATGGACCTATCAGATTAATGAAAACAATTTCCAAACCAGATCAGCAAAATATCCTGAAATTAATGAGAAAAATTCTTATTCTACTTTTATTAATTTCCCAAATGAATCACATTTCCCAACTGATCGCTCTCTACTCTTTGCCAAACCAGAACAAATTTGTAAGTTCTTGAGTAATAAAACATACTAATAATTTTACCCAGACCTTTTAAAAGTGCTTTTGTAATACCGGTTGCAATTTATAATTTAGCAGCTACTGACTGATGGGGTGTTAAGCTTAAGTAGAAATTGGTATGGTTCATGAATCTAAACTTTTACTAAGATTTGCCAGAAACTCATGTGGCCTAGAAACATGCACATACTGAGCAAGAAATTAAAGTAGTTCACAAAAGATTACAGTACTTCATTAAAAATGGTTCCCCTCATGGTGTTATTATATATTTGTCAACTAAATTATAATCCATAATAAACTTGACAAATATTTTAGTAAGGTTGTCTTAAATTAGGATAAAGTTCTTGATGGATTAAATAATTCTGGAATATTATCCAGAATAGATGCCCATGAAAAACACAAAACTGACCTCAGTAGAAACAAACACCAACATTAACAAATACAGAGATATACAGATCATTTCAAGTTACAGATGGATGGGTAATTAGATCTAATCTCCACAAGCAGCCAAAAATGTCTAATGAATTATCTTTTATGGATGATAAAACTAAAGCAAAGAGATTTGAATGATGGTTAAGATCATAGTCATAAAAGACTCTGATCTCTAATACAAGGCTTCTTACATTCTTCCTAATAAATATCTTTGCCACAGATGAAATAGATGATAGACCACTAGATATAATTTGAAAAGCTATATCATGTTTTCCAGAGAAAAGATAGACCGTCTCATCCCTGCCAGGAACACGAAGATCTGCCATTTCAGCCATTTTTTTGGATGCAATCATCAGATACCTTTCAAACTGAAAATGTTAACTTGGTTGGAGATAATATATGTGAACGCTTTTAATACACTTCCTGACATATAGAGAACATTCAATAAATGCTTGTTATTATTTTTTAATGACTACATTCACACTCAATCTATTAATAAGGAGTCCTTTGTCAAATTAACTGTCACTTTGCAGACTAGAACCAAAGAGAACAAGACAACGAGAGATAAATTTGATTGGGAATGGGGAAGGAAAACAGAGAGTCTATTCCAAACTGCATACTGACTCAGGGACACCGGCAGATGGGTTACTGAAATGTCTTAAAAATTGATGTTGTCCCAAAAAGGAAAATGATACTATAGCCATGCTTTACCTTCCATAGTTTTTTTTTCTTCTTCAGTGAAACCATAAGGATCATGTTTATCTTTCTGTGCTCTTCTTTTCACCATGCTAGTGTTGGCAATCTGTTCTTAGCTGCTGGCTAGGTGCTACAGTAAGTGGCAATTAGAGGCACTGCAAAAATGGAAGGAAAATAAAGGAATCATTCTACTAAGTTGCTGAATTCTAGCTCTCCACTGAATCTCTTAGGATAGTTTTTAGAATTTGAAAATGTCACTTAAGAAGCTAGATGCAGTTTTGTGTACATTTATCCTTTTTTTTTTTCATTCAATGTAGCTACATTAACTTCCATTAACTCTCCCTCAGTCCGCGTTTTCTAGAGGAAGTTCATAATCGATCTTCAGTTATAATCTCTTCCATGGTTTACCATTCCTCACCCCCAACTGGCAGGACCATCTGTACTCTCCCTCTTCTGGAGGAAGGGTCTTTTGTGCCAAGTCCTTCTCCACCTCTCACACCTCACTCCATGGAAAGAACATACACATATAACTCGGAGTTGGCAAGCAACTTAAAACACTAGAGCTTATAATAACTCCGGATAACATGTTCCAAATCTAGTTTATTTCAAGTCATATAAAGCCAGAAGAACTACTGAAAAGTCACATAAGCCAGAACCACAAGTTTGACTACGTCAAATCCCTTGCAGACCCAACACTGTAGAGTGACAAACTTTATAATAATAATGAATGATCATCTTGAGGAATATTATTATATTCTTCCAACTCAAGTTCAAGTTAACAAATTCTTTGACAAAAAAGCTCAGCTCACAAATTTTAGAAATGTTATGCTCAAAATAATTGTCCTCTGACCATGCAAAAGATTATCTACTATCAAAAATCATATTTTCTCCTCTTTCTCATCAAATTCATCCCACTACTGACTCTTTTAAATTCTTGGATTATCATTCATATAGTGTGTTCGTGAATGAAAGAGTGCTATTAAAACATTAAGCTTAATGACTTTATATGGGAATGTAATATCTCACCTAGAAATTTCATTCTTCTTAATGACCAATGAGTTACTAGAGTATAAAGATAAGAAAAAATTTCAAATCAGAGACCCCATTGAAAGAGTCTTAATTTTGACTACTTATTGGAATCATCAGAGAAGCTTTAAGAAGTACAGATCCTTGTGTTCCTTTCTGAAAAATTTTGATTTATCTGTGGTCTGAGCATTTGGACTTTTAAAAGCTCCTTGAGTGATTCTAATATGTGACCAAGACAGAGCGCCTCAGAGGACAAGACCTCTGCCATGTTCCTTGCTTCCATGAGTGGATACTAACACACATTAGAACATCACTGGCATATCACATGTTTTTACAATGTAGTGAACTTAGATGTATATCTCCTATGGGCCCGCAGCTGTGCTAAATATGTTGCATTGCCTCATTTCATTGTCATGACAATCTTATAAAGATGGTATTAAATTGCTGTTTTTCAAATAGCGAAACTAATATGTTCCTGTCAAGATGACTAACTAGCAAGAAGTGTTGGCTGCTCCCTCCCAAAATAAAATAACTGGAGAAATTACTGAAGCAAGAGAGCATCATGGATCTAAAGGATATACAATAAAATTGGAGAATCTGAAAGCTCTTGTGTTTTGGAGGATGTCTCTATAGAAGAACAGGCTCTGCTATGATCTGGAGCAGAGGGTGAACAGAGGCAGCAATGGAAGTGAAATTAGAGTATTCAGTTCTGCCCTTAACTCCTCACTAAATCTGCAACCCACACATATACTTGGGAGGAGTCATCATTGGCTACACCAGCACCTTAGGAATTGACAGCCACCACAGTCCATAGAGTAAGAAAAGAGCAGGATAAACGACCCAATGAGATGTCACATTAATAAACTGATCTTGACAGCCAGTGATCCTAGGTCTCCAAATTTCCAGGGATAGAGTAGGGATCCTATACCTTTCTATGACAAATCATTTTTTAGGGCTTAAATGTGTATTGTTGACTGGAGGAGATCTCCAGAAATGAGCTTTGTCAAGAGTACTCCATGGGGACCATAAAATGGTGTAGTGGTTATGTCACTGGACTTCCACATGACTGACTGTGGTTAGAGTCCCAGACCCAGTGGCTTGAAACTCATACCAGGTATGTGTGTGCATGTGCTCAATATCCCTGGAGGAGAATGGAGGAAAAGGGATTCTGGTGTGACCATCCTTCCTGTGGGTGATTTCTCACTTTCTCTCCCACTGTGTCTGTCTTTCTTTCTCAGGTGAATGCATACACCCATAGGCAAAACAAAACCTCTAAAAAAAAAAAAAAAAAAAAAAGAAGAAAGAGTAACTCATGACCCATGATGACCAAGTTAACCTATTTGCTTCACTTAAATCAAGGATTATAAATCTGGAATTTAGAGCATTTTCTTTAGTTATGAATATGGAAAACTACTGCAGTATCAATAATATCCGTGAATTTATCAACAGTTTCATCACAGTTATTTCTTATCACACTATAGTTGTTGAAAATATCCTAAAATAGTCTTTACACTCATCACTCTTTCAAAGTGATAGCAATTATTAGACATGCCATTATATTTTATTTGATGCATTAATGAAAACAAATCAATAGTTATAATAATATTTCAATATTTTAATCATTAAATTTCAGTATGATTAGTTTACTTAATAATCATATACATTTTTATTTCAATGCATCTTAAAAAGTGTCCCATAGGTTTTCCCAAGTTTCCAAAGGGACTTAAGATCCCCCCAAAAATAAGAAACCCTGCCTTAATCAAACCAGAAAGAGCATAGCAAGGCCTTTGAGTCTACTCTACACATGACCAGACAGTGGTAGAACTAGGAATTTACACATAGCAATCATTCATGCTTCCTCCTAATTTGCCTTCCCACACTACAGTGACAGGAATGTTATGGAACTAAATTGCTCAGATTTCCAGGAGGATCATTTACAGGTCATAAGATGTGTGTGTGTGTGTGTGTGCATATGTGTATATCTCTATTCTATGTCTATGTCTCTAAAGATGCAGGTATGCACATGTGCACATGTATACCTACTCAATACTCTCCAGAGTGGATGTGGCCATCTCACTTCTCACCAGCAGTGCAGAAGGATCTTATCCTTCCAAATGGCCAGAGTTTTCATTTTTGCCAGTCCAGTGGGAGAATTGGAGGCTATCACAGATGTTCATCATTTGGGGAATGGAGAGGTAAAATACAGTAGAGGGATACAAGGGAATGGAATGTAAATTTCTAAGCATACAACTCAGATCTTTTAAAATATTGGTACAAAACATTAAAAAAAGACATCTAGGGACCAGCAGTTACCTTAATGGCTATGTTGCTGGACTCCCATGTAGTCGACCACGGTTCAAGTCCCGGATCTGGTGGCTTAAAACTCATGCTGGGCACGTGTGCGTGCGTGCCCAAGATCCCGCGAGGAGAATGGAGGACAAGAGATTGTGGTGTGGCCATCCCCCCTGGGAGGTGATTTCTTGCTTTCTGTCTCTCTGTCTCTCTCTGTCTGTCTGGCAAATGCACGCCCCCTATGGCAAAAACCTCTCCAAAAAAAATGACATCTATTATATAATATAATTCATGTAAATTTGAACTATATGCTATAATACATGTCTTATAAGAACACATAGAGTAATATGCATCAAAGACATTTAGAAAGTTTCAGTTTTGAGCCTGAATAATAGGGACAACAATGAAATGAATAAATACAGTAAGAGGAGTCTTTCATGAGATGATATGAAAGTCCAATGTTCATGTCCAGTGAACAGAGGAAGAGGATTAAGTCAATCCTCAACACTTGAGTACCTCCATCTACTCTTAAAAAAAAAAAAAAGTAACTCAGAGGGTAAGAAAATTTCCCAAACTTACTCAGATAACCAATTAGTGATAGATTTAAGTTTCAAAGACAGATTTTGCTTCTCAAATCATGGTTAGAGAAGGCAAGGAAACGCACATGGCATCATTAGGTTTACATTTATTCTCTCAGTTGGGCTATTGGAATTACTGTCTGGGGTGTTTACATAAGCATTTCTGATTTCTTTTACTTTTTTTTGAGGGGTTTTTGCTATAGTGTGTGTGAGCTCACCAGAAAGACAGAGGGAGACAGAGAGATCAGAAAGCAAGAAATCACCCCAGGGGGGATGGCCATGCTGCAATCCCTTCTCCTCCATTCTCCTCTCGGGATCTTGGGCATTCATGTACATGCGCCCAGCGTGAGTTTAAGCCACCGTGTCTGGGACTTAAACCACGGTCAACCACATGGGAATCCAGCAACATAGCCATTATGCTAACTGCTGGTCCCAGCATTCCTGTTTTCTAGAAGAGACTGCAGAGGCTCACAGACATCATATAAGCGGTCACACAGGCAAGAACTCGAGCCAAGTTTTCTGACATCAAATCTCATGGTTTCTGATGTACAACACAATCTCAATGAATTCTCCCACTGCTACATTCTGTGCTTAGTTTCATTAGCATTTTATATAAGGTGTGACTTTCCAAGTAGCTACCTTGATAATTAAGTCTCTACAGACCTATAGAGTTATCACCAGACAGTAGGTTCATTTCCAAACATTCACCAATGGTGAGATTTTCCTATATGCTATGTTGGAAGTGACCTGCCAACAGTGATTAGAGAAACAGGTTTTAAAAGCTATGGTCATTTTGTATGGCCATTAACAGCTGCTTTCCAGGAGTGCTCAGAGAAGGGTTTAGGACATTGATACAGAAACATTCATTTCTTTAAAAGTAAACCAAAAATTATTCTTTTTATTACACAAAAGTAGAAGATCAGAAGTGATTCAGAGATCCCAGTTGGGCTATGAAGGAAAAATAAGAAATGAAGGAAAATGAGAGGGAAACCAAAAGATAAGTTAGTAAATTTTTTAAAAATAAATGCCCTCATCAGGAAAATTTCACTTCAGTGCCCTGATGGCAGAAATTTAAAAAATAATGAGCTTCTTTCTGAACTAATTGGTCTGTATAACCCGACACTCTTGAGAGCTCAAGCAACTCATCTGATTGCAGAACGTGCAACATTGCTATCCATAGAAGAGTTCAGAGGCTTCTTGGAAGGGACTTAAAGTCACCTGAGAAAAGTTCTTGTCATCTCTTTTGTGATTAATGTAAAAGATGGAGACAATTTCTAAATCTTAAAGGAATAGGGAGTTTCATTTGTGCGAGAAATAGCTGCCTTCATCTAATGTTTCAGGAAGACAGATCCAGAAAGACTTGATCCTATTATAACCTTACAAAGGATCTTCAAAACAATCAACATTACTACACTTAAGGAAGAAACCAAAATGATGAGAATTTTCCAAATCTACTCTTCCTTATCCTCCTTCATATTTTCTGACCACCACTGTCCCAGTCTTCTTCCAGAGAAAGCTCCAGAGTTTCACCATAAATCCAGAACTAGTTGAAGTTTTGCACTTCTAAAAGATTGCATTTGAATTTCTCAGATGCTATGTCTTCTTTTCTTGAAAGAAGAGGATCTTTGAATTAGCAAACAGAGTTATGTGACAACCCAAAACATGGCAAACCCCCTCTGTCTCCCTTAGTGATATCCTAAACAATAACAAATACCACTTCAGTTAAACTCATAAGACAATAGAAACTGAAATTACTGAAATCATAAGGCCCATAAATATGTAGAGATTAGCTACTATGTCCAAGACATAGTGCTAGATTAGTTGAATACCAAGAACAATAAGCATGCACATAGCTCTTGTTCTAATCCAGACTACTATCTAGCACCTACACTGAATTTTCAGTAAAATTTTTAATGTGTCTATTTTGTGTCATACGGTATGCTAAATACTCAAGAAGATGTCTTCTAATTTGAATAGTGACCATTTGAAAGAGATATTATTTATCTACTTCACAAATTAAAAAATATAATAAAAACGACAACCACAGCCACAAAACAACTATGACTCCAGGGACCAGGCAGGCAAGTATGGTAATTCAACTGGATATTCAAGGAAAAGGTCCTGGCTGTACGTTCTCTGGACCTCCTTGAACGTGCCAGCTGAGTGCACATGTGCCCATGACCTAGGCTGGTGGAGGCTGGAAGTGGATTATCATGTGAGGACCCTATTTGGGGTGTCTCTCTTTCTCTCTCTCTCTTTCAAGAAATAAACAAAAACTTTAAAGGATCTGCTGGGTGGTACAACAGTAACACACTACCAAAGCCAAGCTGAATCCAAGTGAGGATATCAGGTTTGGTTCCCTGGTTAATCTGTGCACTCTGGTACATGGATCCATGATCCTGGCTTTCTGGGAGAGCTTGGGGTAGAGAGCAGTGTCAAACCCCATTGAGGGGGCTTCTTTCTCTTCCCTCTCTCTCCATCTCTGTCTCTTTCTCTCTCATGAAAGAAATTTTTAAAAACTATGACTCCAGAGAAAAACAAGCAATTTTTCCAACATTGCAAAATTGATAAGCAAAGGAGACAGAAATCCATCAAGTTCTACCTGATCCCAAGTCCATTTTGTTCTTACGTACAATCAATTATTTCCATGTGTAAGGCTTCCTTTATGCATTTTATCACCTACATTTTAGTTTCCTGAATTTTAATCTCCTGAATTTTAGTAAGTAAGAATTTATCCTTCAGTATTTTCTTTTAACTTTTACCTTACCTAAATATTTCTAACAGTATCTTAAAAGCAATATCAAAAACCCCAAAGCCACTGGTAATTACAATGAACTATCTCTTAGACTACTTTTTATGGTCCCTCTGTAAGATAGGAGCCATTTGGGGAGTAGCATGTGTGCCTCTTCCATGAGTAGAGGATTCTCTTCCTTTGTTCTAGAGATGGAACTAAGACCGCCCAATTGCAGAGTTCCATTGTATCCTTGGATTTTATGTGAGTTCCTAAGGAAAAATAGTCATCTTAATAAAGATATTTTCAAGAGTTTACTATGATCTAGTAGTTACACACTGATAATATGAGTCTTTTATAAAGAGACTGCTATTCTTTGCAGAATACTCAAACATAAGCCTAAGGATGATCTTTGTTATCTCATCCAAGCCTCTCCAATGATGGGAAAAAAGAAAGAGTGCTGGTCCTCTGTTCCTCCTACATGGGCAACATGAACTTGAAAAAAGAAAATGTGCCAGGGATTCAAATAAACATACTTTCTTGTATCTGCCCTACAAATGCAAAGTTCTCTCCAGGCTTTGAACTTGATCCAGCAGCAGGCAGGACCACCTACTGTTTTCTCTCTTTGTTGACCTAAGAAAGATGATTCATGCATTGATCAAGAAGGAAACAACCATCCATCAGGGCAAGAGCCTTTGGCTGCACCAAACATCAGCAAACCCAGCCAGCATGCTCTTTACATTAAAGTATGCCAGCACATTAATTTCAAACCTGCACCCTGTAGATATATTTGGAGCAGTCTCAGGCTACTGTTCTACAGACAAATAAATCACATTTAATAGGTACTGTGCAGCTAATATTATCCCCATATATAATCCATAAAAATCATCATCTTAGGGCAAATGTTTCAAACACTCTATTTCTTATGGGAGAAAAAAAAATGCACACGCAATATTAGTGCTAACAGTACTATTAATACTGTAAATTATACAGTTGGGAGCATCACTCATTTATCAGGAAAGCAAAATGATAGACTATTGAAGCTGAAAAGGACTTTAGCATCTATTGTTGTTACTTCCAACCCAGTTCAGAGCCTCTTCTCAATATTAAAATCCAAAGGGCATGTGGGCTCTCTGGCAATAGCAATGAAGTTGTATTATCAAGATGACTTCACTTTTGAATAAATGTACTCAGAAACATTTTCTACATAGCAACCGAAAACCTATCTTATACTTTCTATCCATTGTCCTTAATTAACCCATTGCATTGACAGAGAAAAACTGAGTCCCTCTCATATTACAGTACCTCAAAAAATGACCACAATTATTACTTGAACAATTTATCTAGCAAATTTTAGACCTTCCTCCAAGTGACTATCCCTAATAATTTCAATGATTTTGCTCTGAAATTTGCTATTGCTAAACACGTCCTGTTTCCCCCAATGTATCGCTTACTGTTTCCCCTTATTATTGCCCCGGCTATGTAGGTTTAGATTAACTTTATGGAGACACTCATCTTTCAGAGTTGGATGAGTTCAGTTAGCACTGATGAGGAAACTTTTACTTAAACTACTTATTTCAAAAAAAAATACTTTAGACTTGCAAAACTGCACAATTAGTACAAAGAATCCTCTTATAATTCCTATCCAGATTCCAACCATGTTAATATCTTCTAAAGCCAGAGTACATTTGTTTTCTTTTTTTCTTTTCTTTTTAAAATTTACCAAAGGGTGCATGTGCTCACTGGAGAAAGACATAGAGAGAGAGAAACAGAGAGAGAGAGAAGCGAAAGGCAGGAAAATACCTTTCTATGGGATAAGGTCACGCCACAATTCCTTCTTTACCATTTCTCTCCTTTCGGGATTTCTTGGACAGGTACACGCATGCACTTGGTGTGTTCCTCAAGCCACCAGGTCTAGAACCCAAACTGCACAGTTAGCCATGTAGGATCCAGCTGCCCTAACCAGTGGGCTCAGAGTAAAATTTTCAAAATCAGGAAATGACCATTGATATCATCCTATTATCTAACTTAAGACTTTTAAAAATAAGTTTTCATGTATTTTTCCGCTTATTCTCTGTCTCTTTCTGAGTCAAGATCCAATACAGGACCATCTAATAACTGAAGGAACGCTAAATTCACTAACAGTCTACACTTTATACATTTTCCTCTATAATTCTTCTCAACCTACCCCCAAACAAAAAGAATTTTCCAGAAGTTTCATTTAAAAGAAACATCATTCTGCTGGTAGGAATGGGAAATTAGAGCAGTTGGCAAGGCCAAGGTGGTAAGAATGATAAGCAGCTTTTACTTAAGAAGAAATCAAAGGCTATTTTATGTGAATGAGGTCAGCGTCCCCCATTGCTTCTGCTTGCAGTGTTATCAAGGCAAGGGACAACAATGAAATGAATAAATACAGTAAGAGGAGTCTTTCATGAGATGATATGAAAGTCCAATGTTCATGTCCAGTGAACAGAGGAAGAGGATTAAGTCAATCCTCAACACTTGAGTACCTCCATCTACTCTTAAAAAAAAAAAAAAGTAACTCAGAGGGTAAGAAAATTTCCCAAACTTACTCAGATAACCAATTAGTGATAGATTTAAGTTTCAAAGACAGATTTTGCTTCTCAAATCATGGTTAGAGAAGGCAAGGAAACGCACATGGCATCATTAGGTTTACATTTATTCTCTCAGTTGGGCTATTGGAATTACTGTCTGGGGTGTTTACATAAGCATTTCTGATTTCTTTTACTTTTTTTTGAGGGGTTTTTGCTATAGTGTGTGTGAGCTCACCAGAAAGACAGAGGGAGACAGAGAGATCAGAAAGCAAGAAATCACCCCAGGGGGGATGGCCATGCTGCAATCCCTTCTCCTCCATTCTCCTCTCGGGATCTTGGGCATTCATGTACATGCGCCCAGCGTGAGTTTAAGCCACCGTGTCTGGGACTTAAACCACGGTCAACCACATGGGAATCCAGCAACATAGCCATTATGCTAACTGCTGGTCCCAGCATTCCTGTTTTCTAGAAGAGACTGCAGAGGCTCACAGACATCATATAAGCGGTCACACAGGCAAGAACTCGAGCCAAGTTTTCTGACATCAAATCTCATGGTTTCTGATGTACAACACAATCTCAATGAATTCTCCCACTGCTACATTCTGTGCTTAGTTTCATTAGCATTTTATATAAGGTGTGACTTTCCAAGTAGCTACCTTGATAATTAAGTCTCTACAGACCTATAGAGTTATCACCAGACAGTAGGTTCATTTCCAAACATTCACCAATGGTGAGATTTTCCTATATGCTATGTTGGAAGTGACCTGCCAACAGTGATTAGAGAAACAGGTTTTAAAAGCTATGGTCATTTTGTATGGCCATTAACAGCTGCTTTCCAGGAGTGCTCAGAGAAGGGTTTAGGACATTGATACAGAAACATTCATTTCTTTAAAAGTAAACCAAAAATTATTCTTTTTATTACACAAAAGTAGAAGATCAGAAGTGATTCAGAGATCCCAGTTGGGCTATGAAGGAAAAATAAGAAATGAAGGAAAATGAGAGGGAAACCAAAAGATAAGTTAGTAAATTTTTTAAAAATAAATGCCCTCATCAGGAAAATTTCACTTCAGTGCCCTGATGGCAGAAATTTAAAAAATAATGAGCTTCTTTCTGAACTAATTGGTCTGTATAACCCGACACTCTTGAGAGCTCAAGCAACTCATCTGATTGCAGAACGTGCAACATTGCTATCCATAGAAGAGTTCAGAGGCTTCTTGGAAGGGACTTAAAGTCACCTGAGAAAAGTTCTTGTCATCTCTTTTGTGATTAATGTAAAAGATGGAGACAATTTCTAAATCTTAAAGGAATAGGGAGTTTCATTTGTGCGAGAAATAGCTGCCTTCATCTAATGTTTCAGGAAGACAGATCCAGAAAGACTTGATCCTATTATAACCTTACAAAGGATCTTCAAAACAATCAACATTACTACACTTAAGGAAGAAACCAAAATGATGAGAATTTTCCAAATCTACTCTTCCTTATCCTCCTTCATATTTTCTGACCACCACTGTCCCAGTCTTCTTCCAGAGAAAGCTCCAGAGTTTCACCATAAATCCAGAACTAGTTGAAGTTTTGCACTTCTAAAAGATTGCATTTGAATTTCTCAGATGCTATGTCTTCTTTTCTTGAAAGAAGAGGATCTTTGAATTAGCAAACAGAGTTATGTGACAACCCAAAACATGGCAAACCCCCTCTGTCTCCCTTAGTGATATCCTAAACAATAACAAATACCACTTCAGTTAAACTCATAAGACAATAGAAACTGAAATTACTGAAATCATAAGGCCCATAAATATGTAGAGATTAGCTACTATGTCCAAGACATAGTGCTAGATTAGTTGAATACCAAGAACAATAAGCATGCACATAGCTCTTGTTCTAATCCAGACTACTATCTAGCACCTACACTGAATTTTCAGTAAAATTTTTAATGTGTCTATTTTGTGTCATACGGTATGCTAAATACTCAAGAAGATGTCTTCTAATTTGAATAGTGACCATTTGAAAGAGATATTATTTATCTACTTCACAAATTAAAAAATATAATAAAAACGACAACCACAGCCACAAAACAACTATGACTCCAGGGACCAGGCAGGCAAGTATGGTAATTCAACTGGATATTCAAGGAAAAGGTCCTGGCTGTACGTTCTCTGGACCTCCTTGAACGTGCCAGCTGAGTGCACATGTGCCCATGACCTAGGCTGGTGGAGGCTGGAAGTGGATTATCATGTGAGGACCCTATTTGGGGTGTCTCTCTTTCTCTCTCTCTCTTTCAAGAAATAAACAAAAACTTTAAAGGATCTGCTGGGTGGTACAACAGTAACACACTACCAAAGCCAAGCTGAATCCAAGTGAGGATATCAGGTTTGGTTCCCTGGTTAATCTGTGCACTCTGGTACATGGATCCATGATCCTGGCTTTCTGGGAGAGCTTGGGGTAGAGAGCAGTGTCAAACCCCATTGAGGGGGCTTCTTTCTCTTCCCTCTCTCTCCATCTCTGTCTCTTTCTCTCTCATGAAAGAAATTTTTAAAAACTATGACTCCAGAGAAAAACAAGCAATTTTTCCAACATTGCAAAATTGATAAGCAAAGGAGACAGAAATCCATCAAGTTCTACCTGATCCCAAGTCCATTTTGTTCTTACGTACAATCAATTATTTCCATGTGTAAGGCTTCCTTTATGCATTTTATCACCTACATTTTAGTTTCCTGAATTTTAATCTCCTGAATTTTAGTAAGTAAGAATTTATCCTTCAGTATTTTCTTTTAACTTTTACCTTACCTAAATATTTCTAACAGTATCTTAAAAGCAATATCAAAAACCCCAAAGCCACTGGTAATTACAATGAACTATCTCTTAGACTACTTTTTATGGTCCCTCTGTAAGATAGGAGCCATTTGGGGAGTAGCATGTGTGCCTCTTCCATGAGTAGAGGATTCTCTTCCTTTGTTCTAGAGATGGAACTAAGACCGCCCAATTGCAGAGTTCCATTGTATCCTTGGATTTTATGTGAGTTCCTAAGGAAAAATAGTCATCTTAATAAAGATATTTTCAAGAGTTTACTATGATCTAGTAGTTACACACTGATAATATGAGTCTTTTATAAAGAGACTGCTATTCTTTGCAGAATACTCAAACATAAGCCTAAGGATGATCTTTGTTATCTCATCCAAGCCTCTCCAATGATGGGAAAAAAGAAAGAGTGCTGGTCCTCTGTTCCTCCTACATGGGCAACATGAACTTGAAAAAAGAAAATGTGCCAGGGATTCAAATAAACATACTTTCTTGTATCTGCCCTACAAATGCAAAGTTCTCTCCAGGCTTTGAACTTGATCCAGCAGCAGGCAGGACCACCTACTGTTTTCTCTCTTTGTTGACCTAAGAAAGATGATTCATGCATTGATCAAGAAGGAAACAACCATCCATCAGGGCAAGAGCCTTTGGCTGCACCAAACATCAGCAAACCCAGCCAGCATGCTCTTTACATTAAAGTATGCCAGCACATTAATTTCAAACCTGCACCCTGTAGATATATTTGGAGCAGTCTCAGGCTACTGTTCTACAGACAAATAAATCACATTTAATAGGTACTGTGCAGCTAATATTATCCCCATATATAATCCATAAAAATCATCATCTTAGGGCAAATGTTTCAAACACTCTATTTCTTATGGGAGAAAAAAAAATGCACACGCAATATTAGTGCTAACAGTACTATTAATACTGTAAATTATACAGTTGGGAGCATCACTCATTTATCAGGAAAGCAAAATGATAGACTATTGAAGCTGAAAAGGACTTTAGCATCTATTGTTGTTACTTCCAACCCAGTTCAGAGCCTCTTCTCAATATTAAAATCCAAAGGGCATGTGGGCTCTCTGGCAATAGCAATGAAGTTGTATTATCAAGATGACTTCACTTTTGAATAAATGTACTCAGAAACATTTTCTACATAGCAACCGAAAACCTATCTTATACTTTCTATCCATTGTCCTTAATTAACCCATTGCATTGACAGAGAAAAACTGAGTCCCTCTCATATTACAGTACCTCAAAAAATGACCACAATTATTACTTGAACAATTTATCTA
This sequence comes from Tupaia belangeri chinensis, assembly GCF_000334495.1. NCBI lineage: Eukaryota > Metazoa > Chordata > Mammalia > Scandentia > Tupaiidae > Tupaia > Tupaia belangeri. The sequence goes on along the minus strand of NW_006203528.1, from coordinate 541,501 downwards.
GCAAATTTTAGACCTTCCTCCAAGTGACTATCCCTAATAATTTCAATGATTTTGCTCTGAAATTTGCTATTGCTAAACACGTCCTGTTTCCCCCAATGTATCGCTTACTGTTTCCCCTTATTATTGCCCCGGCTATGTAGGTTTAGATTAACTTTATGGAGACACTCATCTTTCAGAGTTGGATGAGTTCAGTTAGCACTGATGAGGAAACTTTTACTTAAACTACTTATTTCAAAAAAAAATACTTTAGACTTGCAAAACTGCACAATTAGTACAAAGAATCCTCTTATAATTCCTATCCAGATTCCAACCATGTTAATATCTTCTAAAGCCAGAGTACATTTGTTTTCTTTTTTTCTTTTCTTTTTAAAATTTACCAAAGGGTGCATGTGCTCACTGGAGAAAGACATAGAGAGAGAGAAACAGAGAGAGAGAGAAGCGAAAGGCAGGAAAATACCTTTCTATGGGATAAGGTCACGCCACAATTCCTTCTTTACCATTTCTCTCCTTTCGGGATTTCTTGGACAGGTACACGCATGCACTTGGTGTGTTCCTCAAGCCACCAGGTCTAGAACCCAAACTGCACAGTTAGCCATGTAGGATCCAGCTGCCCTAACCAGTGGGCTCAGAGTAAAATTTTCAAAATCAGGAAATGACCATTGATATCATCCTATTATCTAACTTAAGACTTTTAAAAATAAGTTTTCATGTATTTTTCCGCTTATTCTCTGTCTCTTTCTGAGTCAAGATCCAATACAGGACCATCTAATAACTGAAGGAACGCTAAATTCACTAACAGTCTACACTTTATACATTTTCCTCTATAATTCTTCTCAACCTACCCCCAAACAAAAAGAATTTTCCAGAAGTTTCATTTAAAAGAAACATCATTCTGCTGGTAGGAATGGGAAATTAGAGCAGTTGGCAAGGCCAAGGTGGTAAGAATGATAAGCAGCTTTTACTTAAGAAGAAATCAAAGGCTATTTTATGTGAATGAGGTCAGCGTCCCCCATTGCTTCTGCTTGCAGTGTTATCAAGGCAATGCAGAGGAGCAAGGGAATTTCAAAGAAACCCAAGGCATTAATTAAAGCAATTAAAATTTCCCTCTTCTAATATAACTAAAGAGAAAAGAACAGCCTTCGCTTTTGGTGTGTGTCCATCCTGGAGCCACTATTCCACCAACACCTACTGAATATCGTTACCCTTCTTACTGTGTAAGTCAGGTGTGCACAGGTATTGAACCCTATAGCAAAAACCTCTCCAAAAAAAAAAAAAAAAAGAGAGAGAGAGAGAAAACGACTCCAGGGAAATAGTATGCCACAATCCCTTCTTTTCCGTTCCCCTCTTGGGATTTGGGACATACATATACACATGCCCAGTAAGTTTTTCAAGCCTCCAGATCTGGGACTTATACTGTGCATTCAGCCATATGGCATCCAGCCATCTTAACCACTATGCCATTCTGGCTGGTCAGTCACTAATAATTCGTGAGCACCTGCTAAGTGCTAAGCATTCTTCTAGTTACTAATGTATAGCTTAAAATTGAACACTTTATTTAACAATTTTGAGGTCATTGGTAAGCATGATAGTTGATAACATGATTGGAATTTGATTAAGAGGGAACGATAGTTGAATAATTGAAGAACACAAATATAGATAATTTGGGGGAAGATTTCTTCAGAGAAGGAGAACACAATAAATCAGGAACTGTTAAAGAATATCTCACCTATTGGTATCTAGCATTTCTTGTATATTATTCTCATTTGGGGGAGTTATTTTCTCAGTCTTTTTGGTGAATTTTTCTAGGTCAGAGGTTTTATTTTCTACATCTGAGATTCAATCTTCTGCATGATCTAATCTGTTTTTAATACTATCAAGGGACGTTTTGATTTCCTATGTTACAGCCTTCATCTCTAACAGCTCTATTGGATTCCCTTTTATGGTGTGTTTTTCCTCTTTCAGATTGTGCAAGAACTTCCTCACCTGCTGGAACTCGTTTCTTTTCTCCTGCATCTTCTAGAGTTTGTTTCTCTTCTCTCGCATCTCTGTTAGTGCTGTCACTATGAATATTCTAAATTCGGCATCTGACATTTCCACGAGTTGCATTGTACAGTCTGTGGATGATGAAGGACTGTTCTTTTCCCTTGGTGAAGAGATATTTTCTTGGTTTCTCCTATTTCTTGTGCCTGTGCGGTGGTTTCTGTTCATCTTCTGGATTATACATTTCTTCCTACTTTCTTGGAGTTAATTCTGAGCATTAGAAGTATGGGGGAGGAGATATAGCCCTCAATATCCCTACAGTTCCATATTTTTAAAAGTCCACATAAGCACCATTAAAATAAAGTGCTGTTTCAGACATTTTAATTATAACAAATTCATTTGAGGAATTTTCAGTTTTAGGTAAAAGAATATTTAAGACTCTCGGGCCCATAAAAGAATAAAATGGAAAAAAAAAAAAGTGGAAATCCGAAGGTGAGAAAGGTGTTCTAAAAGATCAATAATAATACAAGAAACCATAATGATAATATGATTCACCTCTAGTGAGCATTTATGTATCAGGCACTGTTTTACCCTCTTTATATTTGTGATTTTATTCTATACTATCACCAATTGTTATGGCGTGAAGTGTCCTACAAAATTCATATGTTCAAACTTAATTGTCAATGTGGTGATATTAGGTGATGGGGCCTTTAGCAAGTGATTAGGTCATGAGTCCACTTTTTTATAGGGAGTAATGACCTCACAGAAGGCATGGAGGGTACAAGGTAGGTCCCTTTTTGCCTTTCTGTCCCTTCTACCATATGAGAACATAGTGTTTGCTCCTCCAGGGGCCATAGCATTCCAGACGTCATCTTAAAATCAGAAGTTGATCTATCACCAGACACCAAATCCACCTGCACCATTATCTTGAATTTCCCAGCCTCCATAACTATGAGAAATAAGTTTCTATTATCTATATACTACCAATCTCAGATATTTGGCTGAAGCAATACAAAGATATCAATCCTTTAAGATAATTACAATTATTTCTACAAATTTACAGTATATTATCATTTGTCCATTTCTCCTGTGACAGAGACAGAAAGAGAGAAAGGCATCCCCACACTTATTCACACCACTCTCTAGCCCAGTCTCATCCAGCCCGGAACATGAGCATGTCCCTGGTGTGCTCAGGGAGGTCCTGGGATGCCAACATTCAACTTTACATGTGAGTTCAGCTGCGTTACCATTGTGTCACTACTTGTCCCCAATTTCCCTCACTTTAGAGAGGAGTAAAATGAAGCCTAGAAGTTGAAGTAAGTTTTCTAAAATCATGCAGGTTATGTGTACCTAGTAGGAGATAGGGTCAGGATATCCCAAAAAGTCTTTGGAAAGTCAGATGACAGGACTAATGTGGAGCTCAGAACTCCCCAAAGGGAGGTACAGAGCATTTCTGAAAACCCTTTCACAGGCAGATCTCAGGAAACTCCCTTCACCCATGATGTGCCAACTGATTGATTTATTACCAGGGCATGTGAGTGGCAACTAAAACGAGATGTGATTCCCATTATTTATGGCTCTCATCTAATTCAGGACCTAGTATCCAAAAATGAAAGACTATGTCATTAGCCCACATCATTATTATAAAAGACTCCTCAAGCAATACATCTAAAAACAATTAATTAAAGAAAATCAGCCAATGCTTTCAACCTCCACAAATTAAATTAATTCATAATTAATAAGATAACAGCAATCTAGTAGGCTATAATATTTTAAACCAGCGAAGCAGGATAATAATAAAGTAATCAATTTTATCTTTTATAACAAAGAGACCTTAACACATAGTTTATTTATGCGAAGGAAACATGGTCTGCAATCTGTAGGGGGTGAATGTAAAAAGTGAATTAATAACAGATATCCTGGGGAGAGAGATTTTCTTCTTACAAAATCAAAGACGTCTTTCTTCAGATGAAATTGACATCCCTAGTCTTCAAAATGTGAATATAGATAAATAATGAATAACATACCTGCTGATAATCACCATCTATATGACAGAACACAAGGATAGTATTTCTACTGTATAGAAAGCAGTGGAGGCACAAGCTGTATTGCTCTAAAAATTTTTGGAAGAGCTAAAATTCTGCAAAAATTATAAAATTAATCAGCGAAAGTTTTGCATTTAAGAGTGCAACAGTGAGAAAGAAATTTTTGGAGTAAAGATTAAAATGTGTATAAAGTATAAGAACAGTTAGCCAGATTTGGGGAATGCACAGGACAGTTCAACAGAGTCATAAAGCTCCTCGGGATTTTGAAACATTTGATCTGAGAGAATTTGTAAACAGGTGCTTCCAGAAGAACAACTTCATTAAAAATAATTTTTCAAAATAATCCTAATAGATAATATTTTTGTGTCGGGAAATTGCCTAGTTTTCAGACTAGGTGTCTACAGATACATCTCATGGTGCATGATTCATTGTTAGGTTAGTGCCATGAACCAGAAAATCAAGATCATCTGTGTCCTCTTTTGCCAAATGATGTACTTTTTCCTTTTGTATACTTACATGTGGAAGTCATGGTTTTCAGTAATACCTCCTAAGTACGGGTCTGCTCAGAAGCATTTCCGGCCATTTTATTTGATTGATGTATGTATTTACGTACTTACTTAAAGAGAGATTTTTGCTATAGAGTATGTGTGCTAACCAGAAAGACAGAGAGAGATAGATGAAAAGTGAGAAATCACCCCCATGCGGGAATGGCAATACCTCAATCCCTTCTCTTCCATTCTCCTCTTGGATCTTTGGCGTGCACACACACACACACCCGCACACCCGCCATGAGTTTAAGCCACTGGGTTCGGTACTCAAACCATGGTCAACTATGTGAGAGTTCAGTGACACAACCATTATGCCATCTTTTGATCCCTTTTGTATTTATTTTTTCATTGTTGCAATTTGTTGTCACTAGATAAATGAATTGATAACATGGTTAAGTTTTTGTGAATAATAACTTGGAGTGTTAATGAATGGACTAGCACGTCTTCAACTCAAGTCATGGAAACTCTATGTAGAAAAGGGTATCCAGAAAGTTTCTTCAACAATTTTTCTCTCAAACCTAGCCCCACATTGAAAAAAAAAAAAAAAAAGGAGTAATAAAATTCTTTACTTCAGGCTGAAGCAGGAAATTAATCTTATTCTTTTATAAAAGTTTATTAAGCTATAGTTTACATGTCATAAATTTCACTCAATGTTAGTAGTTCTCTGATTTTTAAGAAATTTACATAATTGCACACCTATGGCAAAATTCAGTTTAAAAATATTTCCACAGTCCAAAAAATTTCTTTGGGTCTGTTTTTGGCCAATATCGATCTTTCCTTAGCTCCAGGAAATCACCGACGTGGCTACTGTCTCTATAGGTTTACTTTTTCTAGTTGCTTCACATGAATTTACTCATATAACACATGGTCTTTCACTTTCATCTCTTTCACTAGTATAACATTTTGAAATTCATTCATGCTATAGCATGTATCAGTAGTTCATTTCTTTTTAGTGCTGAATAGTATTGCATTGTATAAATATAACACATTTTATTTATTATGGAAAGACATTTAGATTGGTTGCAGTTTAAAACTATTATCAGTAATACTACTAGGAACATTTACATATCAGTCTGTGAGAAAGTATGTTTTCATTTTTTAAATAGTAAAATACCTACAAGTTGAATTGTTTTTGGTTTTATGGTACATGTATTTACCTTTTTTTTAATAAAAAGAATTTTGTTATAGGGTATTTATGCTCGCCAGAGAGACAGAGAAGGTGCGACAAATAGAGAGAGAGACAAAGAGAAATCATCCCCCTGGAAGATGTCCATGCCACAATCCTTTCTCCATGCTCCTCTCAGGATTTTTGGGCATGCATGCATATGTACCCTGTGTGAGTTTCAACACCGCAAGGCCAGGACTTGAACCTCAGTCAGTCATGCGGGAGTCCAGAGACTACCATTACACCATCTGCTAGTCCCCATATGTTTAATTTTTTAAGAACCTGGCAAATTGTTATTGAAACAGAATGTACTGTTTTATATTTTTAGCAACAATGTGCAAGGGTTTCAATCTTTCCAAATACTTACCAAAACTTGACATTTTTAGAATTCTGAAAGACATCCTCATATTCACTTAGAGAGTAGATATGTAGAGTCTTCAAAAAGCACATGAAAAATAGCGTTATTAAGAAAAAATCATATACATCTCAATTTTTTGCACTAAAATAAATTCTTATTCTAGTTCTGTTTTTCTGAGAACTTTTTGATGTACAATCCCTCATAGAGCTATCAGGTGTAGTTTTAATTTGCCTTGCAACAATGACTAATAATGCTGAAGATCTTTTCCCATGCTTACCAGCAAGTCTTACACTTTAAACCCTTGTAACTTTTTTTTTTTTTTGAGAGAGAGAGAGATTTTTTGCTACAGGCATGTGTGCTCGCCCAATCAACAAAGAGACAGAAAATCACACTGCAATTCCGTTTCCTCCATTCTCCTCTCTGGATCTTGGGAACACAGGCACACATGCCAGGAGTAACTTTTAAGTCACTGGGTCCAGGACTAGAATCATAGTTGACTATATGGGAGTCCAGTGATGTAACCATTTCACCATCTGCTGGTCCCAATCCTTATAACATTTTTGATGAAATATGTATTTAAATATTTTGCTTACATTTTTGTTGAGCTATTTTTTTCCTACTAAGGAGTTATGTCTACATATTCTAAATAGAAATTATTTTTCAGATATCAGATGCTCAAGTATTGTTTCATACCTTTTCATGTTCTTTTTTTATTAATTTGTTAATTTTCTTTTTTAAAATGTTTACCAGAATTCATCAGAATGAGAGGAAGAGGAAGAATGTACTTTCAATGGGGCATGGTCATGCCAGAATCCCTTCTCCATCTCTTCATCCTGTCAGGTTGTTGGGCATGTCCACACGTACACATATGTACCCAGCATGTTTTTCACGCTGCCAGTCCAGGATTCACACTATGCAGTTGGCCATATGGGATCTGGCTCCCCAAACCACCAGGCAATAGGGCTGGCCCTATTTATTTATTTTTTTATTTTAATTTCTGGTTTACACATATATATATATATATATAAATTGCACATCTTTTTGGGTACAGTATGATTTTTTTCAAAGCATGCACAGTGTGTAATAACCAAATCAAGAATATAGACGTATTTATCTTATTTGACATTGAACAATATATTATGTTGTGCACAATTGATCATATTTCTACCTCCTTCTTTGGGAGAAGTATGTATCAAATTGATATTTTTTGCTCTGCAGTGGTACACCTTTTTTTTCATTTTTTAAATTGCATCTTTGGAGTTGTTGTTTCTCTCTTTCTGGCTCTCTCATTTATAGAATAGATAAGTAAATGAACAAACATTATTTTTCTCACATGTTCTTCCAGATATTTTATAGTGGTAGCTTTTATAGTTAAGTCTCATTGTAGGCTAATCTTTACATGGTGTGATTTATAGGTCGAGGTTCATGTTTTTGCACAGGGATATACAAATGTTCAGGCACCACTTGTTGAAAAGGCCATCATTTCTTCATTTAAACGTTTTTGTGCCTTTGTTGAAAATTAATTGACTATTTTTTTGGGGGGGGAATATCTCTGAACTCCCTAGTGTGTTCCATCGACTTTTGTTATCTATGCTTTCTCAAACACCACAATATTGGAGTGGCTTTGAAAGAGGCCTGGAAAGCAGGTTATGTGAGTTTTTAAGACTTCCCCACTTGAACATGCAGTTTCCTATGAGCCAGGAGTATGTGGGGAACTTCTAGCCCTTCTACCATTCTCTCTGCTCCATGGATCCTGTTAAATTTCTGGCCAGTTTGCTTGTTGCCCTGAGAGAGCCTTCAACTTCAGGCTAAGAACTGTGTCTTGTCACCCCGTTTGTTTTCTTCTAGATTTGCTATTTTCCCAACAATGCCAGTGGACCTAAGTTTTAATGCTCTGCTCCAAATAAAAATCTAGCCCAAGAGGCAGCAAAATGTACATTATAAACTCCCCTGGTTCTTACTCTAAGTTCTACTCTAAGTTATAGTTTTCCACAAATAAACACTTCTGAATTTATCATTTGTTGAAATTAATTTCCAGAGCACTGACATGGTTATTCTCACAATTTTGTCCAATTTTACATTTATGTTTTTGTAGAAAGGCTTTCTGAACTCTTTACATTGCTGTGTCTGGAAGCCCCATCCCAAGTGAAACATAATTAACATTTATTTTTAAAAATTGAGCCATCTGTTTAGAAGAGATAGGATTTCCTCTGGGTTCATTCTTGTTTTACAATTGATGGACAGCTTTCATTACCTCCATTCAAGCAGCCTAAACATAACCTTATGGTAGAGCATAGGAAAGACCCCTCCATGAAATCAACATAAGTCTTTACTGATAAAGTCAAACAAATAGCAAAGTATCTCCAGCTATTTAGTAGAATCATAAATAGAAAGGATAAAGCTGTTAAAAAAAACAATATAGTGAAATACTTGCCTCTGTAAAAAAGAAAGGGTTTAGATATGTTCCACTAATATCCCAGTGAGATTTTAGAAATGAAACAGATCAGTATTAAAAAGAAGAAAATAGGGACCAGCAGTTGGTGTAATGGCTATGTCACTGGACTTCCATGTAGTCGACCGTGGTTTGAGTCCTGGACCCAGTGGCTTAAACTCATGCTGTAAGCATGTGCATGCGTGCCCAAGATCCCAAGAGGAGAATGAAAGAGAAGGGGTTGAGGTGTGGTCATCCCCCCCACTCAGGGGGTAATTTCTGGCTTTCTGGCTTTCTGTCTCTCTGTCTCTCTTTCTGGTGAGTGTACACGCCCTATAGCAAAAACCTCTCCAAATAAATAAATAAAGGAGAAAATGGATAAAAATCTCTCACTAGTAAAATTGAAATGAATAGGCCAGAAAAAAAAAAATGCCATACATGGAGGAAAGAAACAGATAACGTGACAGAGAAGCAAAGGCTATAGAAGATCAATCTCCAATAACACATTTCAAAAAGATATAGCTGAGGAAATGAAGCAGAGATAAATAATCAAATAATAGAAGATCATTTTTCAGAGTTGAAGAAACAAGTCAACATGTTGAAAGGGCTCACAGGTGCTGAGTGGAATGAAAAAATTTTTAAAAAGTCTCCACAAATTATAACAATTGACAAACTCCTAGAATACCATAGAGGAAAATATTGTTAAGATTTCCAAAGTTAGGAAAGAACAATGTTCTTCTTCTTTATAAGAACAAGAAATGGGTTAATAAGTGCTTTCTCATCAGCAGTAACTAGTAAGTAGAAGACAAAATGTTACCTTTAAATTTCCAGGGGAATTATTTTGTAGCTCTTGGGTAAAATGTTCTATCAATGTCTGTTGGGTCCATTTGGTCTATGGTATCATTTAACTGCAATATTTCTGTTTATTTTCTGTTTAAATAACCTGTCTAAAGCTGAGATGGGGGAGGGGAAATCCCCAAGTATTATTGTATTGCAGTCTATATATCCTTTCAGGTCAAGCAACATTTGCTTCATGTATTTGGTGCTCCAGAATCAGATGCATAAATATTTATAATTGTTATATTCTTTGGCAAATTGGTTTCTTTAAAGCTGTATACTGATCTTTTCTAATTTTTACAGATTTTGCTTGAAGTGTATTTATCCAATATCAGTACAGTACAACAAGTCCTATTTTCTAGTTTGTTGGTTGGTTTCCATTTGCATGGAATGATTATTTTGTCCCTTCACTTTCAATCTGTGTAGGTCTTTCCAGATGAATTCAAGGTTATTGTTGATACTCAAGACCTACTCCTGTTATTTTGTTGGTTGTTTCCAGGATCTTTCATGCTACCTTTTTTCCTTTCTTCTGTGATTGTTAATCTTCACCATTTGGTAGTTTCCCATGGTAGGAGCATTTGATTCTTTTCTCTTCCTTATTCATGTGACTGAGCTACTCATATGTATTATAGTTTTGCATGTTTTCCAGTCTAGGAGTTGTGTAGTCAGCTTTTAGTAAAAGTTGAATTAACCGTTGGAAGATTTCAAGACTCTTCCAAGTTACAACATGAGATATACATACAGAAGACATTCTTTGTTTTTGAGGGTAAAGAAAATGGGATTCTCCTAACATTTAACCTGGAGCTATAGTATATATGGAGTTATTCACATGTGCTTTTAGTCAATTCCTATAATAAATACATGAAGTATTAATGGTTCTGTTTTGCAGGTGAAGAGGTTGAAGATAAGAAACTTTAAGAAATTTATAAAAATCACAGGAGCAGTGGGGCCAACAGGCGGCATGGTGTTTAAGGTGCTAGACTCCCACATGGCCAACCACGGTTTAAGTCCCAAACCTTGTGACTTACTTTCTCACTTCCTCTCTCTCTCTCTCTCTCTCTCTCTCTTTATCTCTCTCCCATGGCCTATAGCAAATTAAAATAATAATTAATTAATTAATTAATTAAATTAACTCATTCTTTTTTAAAAAATTACATGAGCAGTAGGTTTGGCATTTTGTTATGATCTTCCTTCTCTATTACATTATCTATTATATGAGAACAGGAGCCATATCTGCCTTTCTCTTCGCTATATAACAATGGCCCAATACAAGGGCTGACTCACAGTACCCACTAAGTAAACATATCTTACATGAATGAGTGATTATGAAATAGCTTATAGTGTGAATTCAGATTCAATGCTTGTGTCATCCATTTTTAACGATGATTTATGTTGGCAGATCAAACACTATACTGTCCAATATATTAGCTAATATTTCTAATATCAATTTATAAATTAGAAAGTACCATATAAATTTAAATTTTTGTTTGCTGGCTATTTATCCATGTGTCTTATTTTTGTTTTTGTTTTTTTATTTTTGTTTTTTATTTGTTTGTTTTTTATCCATGTGTCTCTTTAGGAGAATTTTATTGTATATTGACCTCACATAAAAGACTTCCAAGTGTTCTGTTTCTTCACGATGTCACTAGCCCTTCCCATCACCCCCCAGGAGATAACCACTACCTTGATTTTCACACCATGGAATGGCTTTGCATATATTTGAATTTTATGTAAATGGAATCTACAACTACATATGGCTTTTTTTTTCCCCTCAACATTATATTTGAAAAAGTCATCTCTGTCATTTGTGGTAGCAGTTTGTTGACATATTGTAGTCATTGTGGTAATACCACTTATCATGTGAATGTACCAAAACTGATTTATTCCATTTTTCTGTCAAGAAACATTTGAGTTTTTTCCAGTGTTTAGCTATTGCAAAGAGTTTTTTTATTATGAGCAATCATGGTCTAAGTTTTTGTGAATATATGTATGCGTTTCTGTACACATATTCTTTTAAGTGAATTTTCTGAATCAAAGAATACACTTAAGATAACGTTCAATATATACTGATAAAAAGTTCTCTGAAAGTCTCAGGACCAATTTATATTTACATCAGTCACATAGGAGAATGTCAATTGCTCTGTATACCGGCCAAGAATTAGCACCGTCAGATGTTCCAATTTAGCTATGTGATATTTAATTATAGTTCGATATTTTTATTTTTCCTATGGAAATAATTTGCGAACATTTTTGTATTTTTGGCCATTTGAATATCCCTTTTGTAGGTTATCGTACTTGTTATCGATTTGTTGAAGTTCTTTATATATCCTAACAAATATTTATGAATATACTTGTCTGTATTATTTTTCTAGAAACTTTATTTCACATTTCATATTTTGTTCTAAAATCTACCCAGAATTGATTTTTATGTATACAATTCCCCTTTATTCACCTTCATATGTATTTATGTACCTGTATCTAGCACAAAACTTCCCACATTAATAAATGATCATTAAATGAGAGATAATTGTAAGAAATCTGTTAATGTAATATGCCACATTTCTGTTTTTATCAAATTTCTATTTTCATCAAAATAGAAGTTGAAGAATGGGGGAGTGAACAGAAAAATAAACCTCAAACTTCCAGAAAATAATTTATGAGTTTTTAATCATCTTTGAAAGGACAAATATCACTTATCAACTGAACAAGAAACAAGAACATTAACGTACAATGAACAAAATATACAGCATATTGTCTTGATGTGATGTTATGATTTATCCAAATCACAGTCCCCTTTGGGAAGAAAATAATTATCTCCAAAGACAGAATCATGTCTCCCTAAAATTGGTATGTTAATTTTCAGAGATAGGGCCTCTTGGACATAATTAGGTTTAATGAAATCATGAAGTTGGGCCCTCGTAGTAGTATTAATGCCCTTAGACGAACAGGGAAAGGACCAGCAAATGGTATAATAGTTATGTCACTGGACCCCCAAGTGGTTGACCATGGTTTAAGTCCAGGATCTCATGGCTTCAAGCATGCTGGGTATGTGTGCATGTGTGTCCAAAATCCTGAGGGGAATGGAGGAGAAAGGATTGTGGCATGGCCATCCCCTCTGGGGAATGATAACTCGTTTTCTGTCTCTCTGTATCTCAAGACAGAATACATGTCCTACAGTAAAAATCTCTCTATATAAAATAAAAATAAAAATAATAAAAGGGAGAATGAGATCTCTTTCAGCATGTGCACAAAGAGGTTATGTAAAGACACAGTAAGATGGCAGCCACCCAGACCCATAAGAGGAAGTCTCAGAATGAAATCAACCAGTCGGCAACCTGGTATTGGTCTTCCCATCCTCTAGAACTGTGAGAAATGAATTTCTGCTATTTAAGCCACCTCATCTAAGCCATTTTGTTATGGTCACTTGAGCAAACTAAAACATTATTTAGCAATATTTTCTTAGTCAACTTAAAATAGAGTGCAGACAGTGCCCGGGAATCTCCCTTTTTATTTTATCTCTTTTTCATTAGTTATCATTCACATGTTTTCAGAATAAAAGTAATATAGGACATAACTGTTCTTAGCAAATCACAAAAAATGTGGTTTCTAGGTTCAGTAGAATGTTTCTTCTAGGAAAGTCTTAGCTACAAATCACAAAAGGCAAGAAATTATGGTTAGCTACAATGAAACAAAAAGAGCTTAGTTTGAAAATAACCAGCTTTATCACATAGAGAACAGTCCCTTTTAAAAGTAAACTGGATTTTTAGTAAAAGATGTACAAAAAGAATAGAACTCTTTTCTTTAAAAAAAAAAAAAAAAGGAAGAGAAAGAGAAACTTCCAATTGACAGACAAAACTGTGAAACTGGAAAAAGAAAATGAACTCTGCATTTAGCTTTCTGGGAAAAGAAATTGCAAACAAATAAGAAAGTTTAGAAAGAAGATGTATTTGGCCTTTGCCTTTTAAATAATGCCTTGGAATTGCATTGCATTTAGTTCTCACTGTAAAAACTTATCTAACCCAAGTTAATTACATTTCCAATGATAGTTGTGAGAGCAATTGCCAAGATTTACTACATAAATGACATATAAATTTAGTTGCAGAATAATTAAGTCAGAATTTGAGTCCATACATTAAGCAATGGAAGCATAATTACATTCTTATGGATGCTTAAAACTTCACTTGCAATTTTTAAAAAACGGGTTCAACACAGAATCAGACTGCATTCACTTTCATTTATGATTTTTTTTCTTCCAAGTCTAATATAAAAAAAAAAACATAAACTATAATTTGGGTCGTGCTTTATAGGCCATAGTACTTTTTTTTTTTTTTTTTTTTTTTTTTTGGGGGGGTTTTTTCTTTTGGGG
>NW_006203528.1:523535-527622 GCF_000334495.1 Tupaia belangeri chinensis | reverse complement strand
GGGTCCGGGACTCGAACCGCGGTCGACTACGTGGGAGTCCAGCGACATAGCCATTACGCTAACTGCTGGTCCCAAGTACTTTTCTTTTACTTACTGTCTTGGGACATCTTTATTGATTTTATACCAATGACAGTACCAATAGGTGGCTTTGGAGATTGGGTTGGGAGCCCGAGTTTTGACCCCACATTGAACTCCTTCAATTCTTCAGTGACTTTCCTTTTGCCTTCCCAAATAGCCATTCTACAAAATAAAATAAAATAAAATAAAATAATAAAATAAAATAGTCCTGGGTAAATAGATGATGTGGAGCTTAAAGCAGCTGAATCCCACATGACTGACTGTATAGTTTGGTCCTGCCTGGATCCAACAGCTTGAGAAATGTACCGGATGTGTGTGCGTGCCCAAAATCCTGAGAGGAGAATGAAGGAAAAGAGATTTCTCTCTGTCTCTGTCTCTGTATGTTTCTGGTGAGCACACACACCCTATAGCACATTTTTAAAATAAATAAATAAATAAAAATCTTTGCCAGTTAATGCAGTTTTAAAACAAGGCTCTTGAATTTATAACCTGATTGTCTCCTTTAAATTCCTCTCGATCTATTAATAAATAGATATTGAGAAGCTCCCTTTGGAATGAAGGTGCCAACAAAGTCTACAGCCTTCTTTTTCCTTATTGGTTTACACAGAGACTTGACTCATTATATTTTTAAATTTTTACATTTCTTATTATTGTTGTAGTTACTTCCAGATAGCAAAATCCAGAGTGGAGTCATCATTTGGCTTCTGGAACCAGTAGCCAAATACTGACATTCTTTCTCTCTAGTGTTTTATCTTTTACAGCTTCCTGGTCCCATAAAATAGGACATGAAACAGAAGTTTCTTATCCACTGTGGAAAATTTTAGACCTCGCTTTGACAGCTATCGGTTGAAAATCACTTTTTCTTTCACCCTAAAAAAAAAAAATAGAAAAAAGATAAAAAGTCTGCAGCTATTTAATTAGTGAATAACAAGATTGATTAAGCAGTGCAGTGTCAATTAACACATTTAATGTGGAGGAAGATGATATCTAGCACTTAATTGATATCCTGTTATTCTTTAAAGTTTTATGATAAATAGGAATAAAGCTAGCTAATAATTTACTTTTCTATTCTTCTCACTTGACTACCTAACAGCTAAGTTTTCTATCTATTCCCACTGTGAAGTCTCATTTACTATTTCTCCTAGCAACCAATTTATATTTAATCATGTACAAGATCAGACTTATAGAGGGGAAAAAATTAATGGTGATAGCTGAATCACAAGGTAGAAAGACAAAAAGCCTGAGATTGAATTTGCTTGCTTGCTACTTATAGAACTGAGTGACTATTAGGGATTTAAATTACTACCACTTTGCTCTTGAGATTTGAGCCAATCCTTTTATCCAAGCAGGATTCTTTTTTTTTTTTCCCTAAGTTTATTTCTTTCTTTCATAAGATAGAGAGACAGAGACAGACAGAGGATAAGAATCCTCTACAGAGTTTCATGCCAGGATACCCACCTCCACCCCTAAGCCCCAGCCTTCCCAGCCAGCAAGGATCTCTGGAGATTGCGACCGGTATACGCAGATCTCCTAGGAAGCGAATCCGTGATTTTACATATAGATCTAGCATCTCTTGGCCAACACAGTGCCACTACATCACTGAGCTAGCCCTCCATGAGGATTCTTGCTATTTTAAATGTTCCTCTAGGGCGTAACATAGGCAATACCTGGGAGCCTTTTCAAAATGCAAATTCTCAGGCCTATCAGCTCTATTAAAATATGCATTTTGGCAAGATCCTTCCAGGTGATTCAATTGCACATCAAATACTGAGGCATTCAACCTTCATGTCATTTTAAATGTCTTCTTTCAGCATTACGAGAGGAAAGGGGAAAAAAAAGTCATCTCCTCATCAGTACACAACCCACTTTGTTCCCAAGTTGTAAATCCCCCTGAGTACAATATTATTCTCTCACAAATTTAGTCATCACAATGTGCTTATGCTTTGTTTCGACATGCTCTTTGTACAGTTGAAATAACAGACTTAAAGATATGACTAACTTTAGAAATAAAAATCAATGATTGTTCCTTCATCTTTCATTTTTAATCTCTACAAAGGCACTAGATGATTTGTTACACAGTGATTCAATAAACATTTTGGGCACCTGCTCTGTTCCAGACATAGGTTGAAGATCCTCCCCCCGCCAAGTATTCATAGATTATCATGGTGAGTAGCCTCATCAACAAAGTATCAGAAATCGGAGTGATTAATTCGACTGCAGAAAAGGTCAGGTCTGAGCTAGAACTCTAGAAACAAATAGAGGATAGATCAGACTGAGAGGGTCTTTTAAGCAGAAAGGATAACCCTTGAATATGCACAGAAGCATGGCACAGCTGGGGATGTTCAGGAAATTTCAAATGTTATGAGCATGAGTTAAAGCTTTAGCTAGAGAGACAGGTAAAGCCAGTCCATGAGGATCTTGCTGACTGGGGACGCTAGATACCTTTTTTCTTACATTCTTAATGTCATAATAACATTTTTAATTTTTTTACAATGTTGAAAAAAACTATAGCATAGTATTAAATTCTAAGCTCTTCAGAACATATTTTTCTATTTTATATATATATATACACATTGTGATCACACACACACACACACACACACACACACACACACACACACACAGCCTTCCATTCAGCCAGCATCGAGAGCACAAACACATGCCCACTGTGTTTCTCAAATCAGAATCTGCCCTATGACCTTCTTTTTGCCCCCATAATTGCACCCTACCACCTGTACCACAGCAGCTGAACCAAAAAAGTCTTCTTTATCCTCAAAGCATTCATGAGATCTTTGCATTATTTGAGACCTCAAAACAATAGCTTCTGACTTGAACTACCAAGAACGGTTTTTGTTACAAAAATGTCCTACACGGATTTTATTTTTTTAAAGATTTTTGTCTATTGAAAATACTAAACACATTTAAGCACAGGTTCTATGACTGAATTTTGGATATTTGCATTGTTTGCTTAAGCATTTTAGACATATACAAAATAATGGCTGCTCTTGAAGACCTCCAGGTTAAAAACCAATGTTACCACCTTGTGCAGCCTTCATTGGGGTACGGGATAATCCTTCAAGTTTCCCCCACAGGGCAGGAAAAATATCATTTTTCCTCTACTTATGTTAGGTTCATTGTCTAGGACCATGAGAAGTAGATTCACAAAAGACAAGCAAGAGAAAAATAAACTTTTATTAACAGGGGAAGACTCTTCTAGAGAGCTTCTTTGAAATAAGCTTCACTTGGGATATTCTCATAATCCCCAGCCCCTAGCTTCCTAAGTACTCTGTTTGTGTCACTTCTGCACTGCACCTTTAAACTTCAGCCAAATCTCAAGTTTTCCAAGGTGAGAGTCTCTAATCTTTTATTCTTCACATTTAAAATTCATTGCACAACTATTACTTTCTGTGCCAGACACTGCAAAAAGCCTCCTCATGCAGGAATTCCAAAGTCAATTAAATGAATGAATAAGTGAATGAATGGCACTATGTTTAAATAAGATCCAGAAAGAAGTCTGGTCATTTCCAACCAGCCTAAAAATGCTGAGGTAATTGTCATTTTTCTTTCTTTTTACTTAAAGAGGCAGGAAAGTGGCCAATGCTATGAAAGTCTTCCCCAAAATTTCTGGCAATTTCAGTCTTTGAGATTTAGTTACTACTACAGATAGTAACTTTAGTATTCACTTTCAGTTAAATCTGTAATTATATTTCTTTGTTTATGAACACTAAATAACAACCAAAGATGGAGGGCTGTGTGCAAAATCAGCATTCATCTGGAGGAGGCTCCATACTAGTGTGGAGAAGTAATTTTTAGTTTAACAAAAGCTTTAAGAGTTGTCTATGGAATAGTCATGACTTACATTAGTAGTAATGATAACTATAGCAAATATTATTATTATAGTCAATAGTTCTGAGTACTTATCAAATTTGAGATATATATATATATATATTTTTTTTTTCATGTGCACTTGCTAGGAGAAAGAGAGAGAAAAAAAAAAAAAAAATAACCA
>NW_006203528.1:496894-523496 GCF_000334495.1 Tupaia belangeri chinensis | reverse complement strand
TTCTTATCAAATTTTAGATATATATATATATATATTTTTTTTTTTCATGTGCACTTGCTAGGAGAAAGAGAGAGAAAAAAAAAAAGAAAGCAACCCCCAATGGGGCATGGTCACACTGCAATCTCTTCCCTCCATTTCACCATCACATCAGGACCCTACGCAACATGCACACACATTCAGCATGTTTTTTGTTTTAATTTTTTTTTTTAGAGAGCTATTTTTGCTATAGGGTGGGCATGCTCACCAGAGTTATATAGAGAGACAGAAAGTGAGAAATCACCCCCTTGCCAGGGAGGATGGCATGCCACAATCCCTTCTCCATTCTCCTCTCAGAATTTTGCGCATGCACAAACACGCTCCCAGGATGAGTTCTAAGCCACCAGGTCTAGGACTCAAACCACAGTCAACTATGTGGGAGTCCAATGATGTAACCATAACCAATGATGTAACCATTACTCTGTCTGCTGGTTCCAACATCCAACATATTTTTTAAGCCATCTGGGTCAAGATCCAAACTATAGCCAGTCAAGTGGCATACAGCTTCTGATACATGGTGCTCCCCTGCTCTGCTCTGAGGCTGGCCCCCAGACTGCCTTCTAAGCAATACAGTTGCATTAACTCAATAAATCATCACACCAACCAAGATGAATTAAATATTCACCCATTATCAGTGAAGAAAACTTAAAGTCACAGCAGTGTAGTCATTTCCTCACAGTCACACAGCTCCTTAATGCAATCTACAAGTTCATGCATTTTTTGTTGGGGGGGGGAACTATACAACAAAAAAGCTCATTACAGCACTAAGGATGTCAGTTGTGCATTGAGTCAATACGAGCTGCTTTCTGTTTCTTCATCTGAACTGGGGGAAATTTAGACCAGAATGAGATCCTCCACCATCTAAAACTCAAACAAATCTGAATGGAGGAGGCATTATAGCTAAAATCATGAAAGTATTGAGGCCACCCTCAAATTGAGAACTTCTGATAGGAAAAAATGCAAATTTCCTCTGGGGGTTCTTTTTTTATGACTATTATGTTTTAAGGGGGTGGGGTTTGTTTTCCAAGGGTTCTCTCTCTCTCTCTTTTTTTTTTTTTCAAATAAAACAAATGAAATGTCTATTGTACCAGGTGGCTCTTTGTAGGAGAAACACCAAACCAGAAGCAGCAGCAGCTGTGGAGGAGGGTGTTTCAAGCCACATATTAAAATGAAGCATCATTTGTTTTTATAAAGAGATGTTTATTTTGCGATAATGGATACAATTAATAGCAACATATGCTGCAGGGTGCATACCCACCAGTAATTAACGTAGCATTAATTTAGATGCTTTTAAGAATATGTAATAAATTTGGGAAAAACAATAGTTTCCAGACTCCTCTCAAGCATACTGGCTCTGTTTCATTCACGAAGCCCTAGTCCTATTTCGATGTCTCATACCACATGCACATTCTTCAGCCTGAGCCTGATCCTAATAACAATGATGAAGAAAAGTGCTTTGTGCTTCTAATTGAATATTGAAGACATTTCGAACAGAGATCCAGGGGAGTGAGCAGTAATTATTTAACTTAGGAACAGCTGTGAACTGACACCATTAATGTTCATCTACCTTCATTTACACTTGCAGCAATATGGCTGTTTTCAGCAAAATTCAAATTAAAGAAAACTGGATTTAAATATGAAAGTAAAGATCATAGCATGAAAAATGATACCTTAGCTGGCCACAAAAGGCACATCTCAGCCCAAGTAATTGGGCTTTAAAAGTAGAACTCTGCAACTCAGAAGCAGTGAGTGGGTACAGATAACTGAATCAGAGTTCAGCCGAGACCTTAGTCCTCTCATAAGAACCATGAACCTGAACCTGGCCTAATCTCTGATTTTAATGCCCAAAGTGATGCCTCACCCCTCAGTCCTCTCCCATTTGAGTTTGTTGATAAATTACATCTTTCCCCTCTGCTATATGTGCCTACCCTCACCCCATTTCCATTCAAAGTTCATAGTAGCAGGATTAAGAAGGGGGAAATTTGATCTAATTAAGGCATTGAGAGGTCCAGCCTTTGGGAAGAGATTAGGATTAAGGTCATTAGGGCAGAGCTGCCATGACTGAGTTTTGGTGGGTTTATAAGGAGAGGGAATGAGACCAGAGGGAGAGACTCAGGACTGTGACCTGCTCTCATCCAAGTGATGTGACAAGAGCTCTGCAAGATGCCCAGTAGCTATGGCTCCTGGGCCTTAGACCTCCTAACCACCAGCTAAACAATCCTCTATTTCCATATACCACCCAGTCTCAGGTATTTCTGTAAGTAACAAAATAGCCAATTCGATCCCAGCCCAGGGGCAATTGATTCCAGGTTGTATGCAGCTAGAAAAATTTCAAGAATAGGAAACGCTGTGAATTGGCATTTAAACACCCAAGTCTATTTCATCTTGTTGAACTCCATATGTCTGCACATACCCAAAGTGGAAAATATGGGGTGTAGTATGATGTGGATAATAAACCAGGAAACCAGGGGTCATATCTTATTCTTCAGGCATTTTAGCTTCTGCCTTAGACTGTTCAGGCTAAAATAACAAAATACAATAAACTGAGTGACTTTTACAACATTTATTTTGCATGGTTTTGGACGATGGGAAATTCTAGATCAAAGCATTAGTAGATTTAGTGTCTAGTACGGGTCAGCATCTTGGTTCATAGATAGCTGTATTTTTACTGTAATTTTACATGGCAGAAGGAGTAAGTTTCTCTCCAAGGTCTCTTTTCATGGGGCACTAATTCCATTTATAATGACTTTACCCTCATGATCTAATCACTTCCCAACGGCCCCCGCATCCTAACACCATCACTTTGTGACTTAGGATTTTAATATAAGAATTTTGGGTGATACCAACCTTCAGACCATAGCAACTTCATTTCTGGAAAAAGGGGCCGTGGATTCCAAATTCTCCAAAGTCTGCTTCCTAGAATCTGAAAAAAATCTATCATTACTTGAGATCCTGACATAAAGTGGCTCACCTTGTCTTGCCTACTCTTATTTCGAGATCTAGATTCAATACAAATTATTGAAAAGAATGCTGAAGAGCAAAGGCAAACTCCACCCTTTGAGTATCTACAGATACTCAAAGGGTCTCCCCAAATCAATAGAAGCAATACCAACCTGGGGATCAGTTAGAAATGAAGACTCCCTCCACCAGCTGCAGAACCAAACCAGTAACCGAATCAGAACCTGCCAGGTACTGAGGCAATTCCAAAACCAGTTGGAGCAGCACTGTACCCAACCTGGCCCATCTCTGGGTACATGGGAACTAGGCAAGTTCTATACATCTTTAAAATATTATTTTTAGAGATAAGTCCTCATCGTCTGTTTTCCCAACCAGACATTGTTCTAATGACATAATGTGTATTAAAGCCCTGTAAAAACTGCAAAGGGCTAGACTGTGGTAGAAGATTACTGAATTTTTCAAAAGAAAATGCACTATATAATATTTGATAGAATTATTTCTGAGATCCAGATATGAGCTCACTCATTGTAATGCTATCTCATAACCCTAGAACAGACACCTTCATCTACTCCAGTGTCTGAATAATCACCTATAAATAAGCTCATTCTCCTCCAGTTCTTATAACAGACTAGATGACTCTTGAGTTCCAGACTCGTACGTCAGACTATTGGTCAGACAGCTACAAATATGGTACAGGTTAGAAAGGAAGTGACAAAGTTGTGTCCAGAATGCTTGAACTCACAGAGGGTCTCAGGGCAAAGAAGATACAGGGGTCATTGTCAGCTGGTAAAATAGGATCTCATTACACCTGGCATTCTCACTACCAAATGTATAAATTGCCAGCACTCCCTGAAAAGAGCCCCACGTGGGGAAAGAATAGGGGTGGGGTTGGTACTCTAAGATGCTGGGTCAGGATTTTAAATATTGCTAGCTTCAAAATCCCACAGAGATCCCCAAGGCATGAGAGTTTCCTTTCAAAATCAGAGAATAAAGCAAGTTGTATGTAACACAATGTAAAATATCTACCCTGGTGCTATTCCTGCTCCACAGAGACGAATGGCAAAACTCTCTCTGAATCAAAGCATTCAACTCACCTAGAAATTGCACTTCTATGACCGAAAGTCTTTAGAGTATACGGAAGGCTTCTGTGGTTCAAAAACTCAATGACAAAATATGATTAGATACCGAGCAAATTAAATTTCTTTTGGGGCAGTCTGTAAAAGTGAAATGTTATTGTAACTCACAGCTACACCTAGCATAACTCTCAATAAATATAATACAAAGTAATTTTTTTCATGATTCAAACTACCTGAAATTTTCCTGAATTTAGCTTGACATGTTGTAACCGCTGCTAGATTTTGTTAAGTTTCTGGGTTCTAATTTTGGTTCTCCCTTTATAGTATTTGTCATAAAGTTTGAAAGGGGGTTAGGACATAGGCTTAAATAGAGTGTGAGAGCTGCATCAATTCGCTAGTGTAACCACATTGGCTGTAGGTCCAGCCCCATGACCAAACCTAAGTTCAACTGCATGCTGCTTGAAGGCCAGTATTCATTGTAAAAAAGAAAGGAAGTTTTATTCAGGAAACCAGGGGCCTGGGAAGACAATGAGCTAATTTCAAAGACCTTCTCTGAAGTCACAAACCAGGACAAAATATTGTAAAGAGAAAGAAGATAAAGGAAAAGGAAGGGGATACTACATGCACCTCTGCTTAGCCATCTAGAGACTTCAGGACACCAGAGTTGCTGTGCTCAGGGTCACTTTACCCTCCAGGCCAGTGTCTCTTTCCTCTTTATTTTCTTAGATACATTTGCTTTCTGGCTGGCTGGCATCTCGAGGCCCAGCTCTTGTGATTAGGTTTCTGTGCTACAAGTTAAACAGTAAAACAAGGTCAGTTAGCAAAAGAGAAGTGAGATATCTTTAAGGACTAGTCTATTATGCTTGTTTAATATGGAGTTACTTGGGTTCCTTCTTGTAACTCAGCTACACTAGGGCCACCATTAAATAAACATTCAAGTGTTTATTACCAACTACCACAAACTAAGTGGCCTAAGAAACAGAAATGTATTGTCTCACAGTTCTGGAGGCTAGAAATCCAATATTGGTGTTAGTAAGGTCAGCTCCTTCTGAAGGTTCTGAGGAAGAATCTGTTCCTAGCTCTCCCTCAACTGCTGGTGGTTTTCAGGCAGTCTTTAGCATTCATTGGCATATAATATAGAAGCATCGCTCCAATCTCTTATTTTCATGTTCTCTTGGCGTCCTTCCTGTGTGCAAGTCTACCTCCAAACATGCCACTCCGGACTTTAATTAAACTTGATTGTCTCTATAAACACTCACCTTCTAGTAAGACCACATAGTAAGGAATTGGGGGTTAAGACTTTAGCATGTAAATTTTGGGGAGATACAGTTCAATCAATAACAGGAGAAGATGTATATTGAGAGTCTCCATGTCAGACCTGTTCCCAGACTTACTGTTCAGATACATTACTCACTTGATCTTTACAACACTGTGAGATTTGTTTCATTTTTCTCATTTCCAGTTTGCTTCTTTTCTTCCTTCAACACCTATTATTGGACCATAAACTGTGTTCCAGGAACTCTGTAGATAGCAAAACAGGTCCTTATGGTTTGTAATAGATTTTCATTTTGGTGCCATATCCCTTAATGTATACTCTTATTAGTTAAAATGAAATGGAAAAGGCCAAATGCAAATTTAAGAGGAACATAAAACTTTCTCAAGATTAACAACATCAAATATATAAATTGCAATCAAATAAAATAATTAGATAGCACCTAAAAAGACCTATCATGCTGTAAAATGCAATGTTAAAAAGAGAAGAGCTCACAATTAAGCTCAATTTGACTTTTTATTTTTAGAAGTAATGGTTATTCGTACTTCCAATGTGTTAATTGGGCAAGAAAAACTGAAATGAGTCATTTTTATTTAGAATAAGACATGAAAGTTATCTATTCTGTAGTTTTTTTAGCACGAACATTAACTGTTCCAAACAACAGTTGAAAAAAGCAATTTAAGTCCTTTTTGCTGCTGCTACCTAGGAGGGTACTTCAGAAAGTTTTTTGTGCCAGCTCTATAGCAGAGTAGTCCAACACTGTGCTTGGGGATCAGATTCCACATGACTAACTGTGATTCAGATCACTGGTGTCTTGAAAATCATGCTGCGTGTCTATATGCCCCAAATCCCGATAGGATGAAGAAATGGGGGAAAAAGGATTGTAATGTAAACATCACTCCACGGAGGTGCTTCCCCTCTCTCTCTCTCTGGCAAGCACATATGCCCTCTGGTAATTATTATTTTTTAAGTCCACAGAGGGGCCGGCAAGTGCCATAGTGGTTGGGGCTCTAGACTGCAGTTTAAGCTCTGGACCCAGCAGATTAAAAGTCATGCTGGGCGTGTGTGTATGTGTGCCCAAAAATCTCGAGAGGAGAAGGGAAGAGAAGGGACTGCAGCATGGCTGTCCCGCCTAGGGGATGATTTCTTACTTTTCCTCTCTCTGTGTCTCTCTAGCATGCACCCTATGGCAAAATAAATAAATCAAAGTTTATAGAAAATAGAATTAAAGTATAAGTTTATATTACTGCAAAAAAATGAAATTCATGTAAAAAATTGAAATCACGTATACTTTTTAAATACACATTTTCCATGAACTTTTTGAAGGTCCTTCCCCATATATAGCTCTACCTCCGCAAACATTTTAACATTATTTTCCTACAGAAAACAAATCAGTATTGTTCCAAATTGATCGTAGAGAGATCATTTATCCACAAATATAATGCTTGCTAACATAAACTGCTCATATTATAGCAAAACTTATCCAAATTTTTACACTTTGATATGTAATAATAATTTATACTTAAATAATTACATGTTTTATAACAGTTTTTTAAAGATGAACTCTATAATGCAATATTAATATGTGAGTCATGATAAATAACTTTACTTAAAATTACTTCTTCATAAACCATCCAAAATTATGGGAGATGTGATGATTAATTTTAGGTGTCAGTTTGACTGTACAAAGGAATACCTAGAAACCTGATGAAATACCACTCCAGGTATGTCCATTGGAGCATTTCCAGAAGAGAATAACATGAGAGTTTGAGTAGACTAGATGTGGAAGATTGACCCTCAACATGACCAGACATCATTCATTCAACAGCAGCTCTAGAGAGAACAAATACATAGGATGAATGAGTTTCTTCATAGGAGGGACAACAGACTTCTTCTATTGCCTTGGACATCAGAAGTTAAGGCTTTATTGCCTTCAGACTCCATGATTTATACCAGCACCTCCTCCTTCCAGGTTTCTCAGGTTTTCAGCTTTGAACTGTAAATTTTGTAATCAGCTTCCCTGCCTTTGATGCCTTCAGATTTAAACTGAGCCACACTACAAAAATCTCAGGGTGTCCAGTTTGGAGACAATCTATTGTGAGACTTCTCAGCCACCATAATCATCAAGCTGATTCCCCAGCAAATCCCCTCTCATATATCTATCAAACCTTTTGGTTCTGTCTTCCTAGAAAACCTTAATACAAGGGGGAGGGTTCCTAATTACATTGAAACATGTGAGTCGAAAATAGTCTGGAAGTGTAAAGGAGTGAAAATGGTTTTCTGAATATTAATCTAGCCAAGCCAACCTCCCTAAAAAGTCTTCACTTCACACCCCATACAGGGTAAGTCTTCCTGTCAAGAAACAAGTATTTGTTTTCTTAGTTTGTTTTATCTCCCCCCCCATTCCACACACATGACCCCCCCAACACACACACACACACACACAGAGTCATACACTTGACCTCCTACTAACATCAAACTACTACTCTTTAGACAACCAGGCTGATCTATTTTATGCCTCTGAGGTTGGGTAATGTGTTCCTTTTATCTGAAAACCTTTGTATTCCGTGTCTGCTTAGGGAATCATATAAACCCCACTCAAGCTTGACCTCTTCAATTAAGCTTTTATGAATCCCTCTTCTCCAGTCCTTTTCTCCTCTAAGCAACCTCTATGTCTCACAGAGGATAATACCAAGTGAGGTTACCCTCTATTTGAAGGTATCTGTGCCTATCTTTCCTCAAGGTCTGGAATTCATTGAGAAGAAGGACTAGGTTGTTTTTCTATTTTGACTGAATGAGTGAATGCAAAATATCACCAAATAAATGTGCCTCGGACCCCTCACCTTGAAGTGAGAAATATCTATCCCAAAACTATATGGGTAAAGAATATACATAGGAATAGCGAAATTCCTCTTACAAAATGAAGTCTCTGCCAATCAAATATTATTTGGCATGCTTGACTACTAATGCCTAATCAGAATGATTGTGGGGGAAAAAATCTTAATTATTTTTTGCCCCAGAATTATTCATATCAGCTAATAATTTTGAGTTCTCATAATGTAATTCCTGTGCAGTCATTCATAACCTCTTTAGTGAACAACTGCTATGAGCCCCTCCATATCCTGGAGGGATATGCAGAGCTCTTGACCTTTCAGAGATTGCAACCTAGATGAAGTAAAAAGAGCATGTCCTTACCCAAAGATGTGCTTCTTTTAGTTTCCAAAGTCCAACTTTTATTTTAATTTTCTGCCCCAAGTTTAATGATCAGTAATGAGTTATATGTGATTTGTGATATGTTTTGAACATCTGCTGCTGTGTGAGATATAGCAAATGTTTCCATTTCCATGGCCCAAACACAGGGCCATGAGCTGAATAATCTTTATTCTGTTCCACATCTGAGTGCCCTTACAGAGTGGCATCCACAAAATTCCAAATTAAAAAAAATAAAATGGGACACTTAAATAGCTGATGAAAAGTAAAATACACTTTTTGGGACCAGCAGTTAGCATAACGACCATGTTGCTGAACTCCCATGTAGTCAACCGTGGTTCGAGTCCCAGACCCAGTGGTTTAAACTCACACTGGGCATGTGTGTGTGCCCAAGATCCTGAGAGGACAATGGAGGAGAAGGGACTGTGATGTGGTCATCCCCCTGGGGGGCTGATTTCTCGCTTTCTGTCTCTCTGTCTCTCTCTGTCTTTCTGTGCACAAGGCCTATAGCAAAAACCTCTCAAAAAAAAAAAGTAAAAAATATGCTTTTTGAATTTCTTTCATTGGTTTTTTTATTCGTTTGTGCCATAGAAATGTTAGTAGAATGAAATAGACTATATACTTTTAGAATCTTTTAAATAGGCCATATCACAGATTAGAACGGCCCAGACTCAATGTCTACAGTAATATTTTATATAGATATTTAATATAAATGGCTGAGTCTCAAGGCTGATGAGTTTTTCATTTGTTTCTAATGAGAAAGATGTGCTTAACATTTCACTGCACTATAGCCCAGAGTTTTATAAAATCTGATTAAATGATTCAGTTACAGTGAAATAGACTAAAGGGTCAAACCAAAATCTTTTGAATCTGCCTCCAGCTATCTAATAAGAGACTTGGCAGATTGTTTCAGCTAAATATGAAGCCACTCAGATTCTCAGCAAGTCTTTTAAATCCATATCTGACATTATAGACCATATGTCTAATAATTAGTCATGTGTTAAAATCCTAGGATTTTTGTTTCACCAACAGAACATACGGTGCTTACATAACACCAGTCTTGCTCTCTCTGAATGGAAGGCCTTTTCTGTCAAATTCCTGGATAGTAAAGACAAATTTTGCTGAGCGAGGAGGGCAAAAATCCCCCCATCAATCTATATTCAGAAACTAACTTTGAATTCTTTATCCTCATTTAATTATCAACTGTTTTATAAATTCTAATCCATGTCTT
The DNA here is from genome assembly GCF_000334495.1 of Tupaia belangeri chinensis. NCBI lineage: Eukaryota > Metazoa > Chordata > Mammalia > Scandentia > Tupaiidae > Tupaia > Tupaia belangeri. The sequence continues at coordinate 513,712 of NW_006203528.1, read as the reverse complement.
ACCGTTTCTTTAAAATTAGGAAAACTGGGAATAAGGACAACTTTTCATTTTTCAAAGAGTGGCTATTGTTCAGTAGCCTTAAATAGTTACCTAACTAGTGAGATCATTTGTAGTGCTAAAGGGTAGGCTATCAGTAAAAATAATGAAGAGGTTGTGGTAATTACAGGGGCCTGTATTCGTACACATTTCTTTTCCCTTCCCTTGAAATATGTTGTGCAATTATTTATACATGAAGTGAAAGAAATGGTTATTAAACCTTTATTAAAGAGGCTGGGGACAGGTTATTCTTCCACTAAAAAGTGTAATGGTTTTTAAACCAAGCTACCTTTAAAGAATGGTGACAGATGGGTAGACTAATGAGCCCTTGTAAGATGACTTATAGGCCAGGAACAAATGGAGTGTCCCATCAGCCACAAATGAATAACTATTTAGATGTAAACACCTTTCATCCTGAAGAATTCATTTTAAACTGAGACTTCTGTGCACACATTCTTTCATTGACTGAGCTCTTATGATATGCCCTGTATCCTTACCAAACAGTAAAAAAGTGAATTGGGTTGCCTTGCCTGTATATGCTATACCTTGTTTGGGAGGAAACACACACACATTGGTAGACCAGGGTCAGCCATTGGGAAATCCAGCACCCAATCGCCACACCACCTGCTGGCCCCTAGACTTACCTTCTTAACATGAATGGTAACATCATTGATTAAGCCACTACACAGTGTATTCTGGATGGGAAATTGCATTTTGTATGCTGCGATGATGTACAGTGAATTAATATAAAATAAAGTAAAAAATTCAAAAAAAAACATCGTTGACTCCCTCAACCTTCACTGGCCAGTGGTCAGGCATGATCAATATTTCTTTCAGAGTAAATTTTTCACGTGTCCTTTGTGTCTTCGTTCCTGGTCCACCCTTGTCACCCATATTTTGTTCTGTGATACTCTGAAACATCTCAAGAGAAACATGTTCTAGTTCATTTTCTTGTTTTTGTTTATCTTTGTCTCTTTCTCATCACTAGCACAACACTACCCAATCACACAAATGCCTCTTTGTAAATGTATTTCTTAAAAGCTTCGAATTTATCACCATTAACGATAGCAGAGGTTAACAGAGGTGTATTGGAACACAGTCCCTCCTATTTATTTCTCTGTGATATATGGCTGCATTTAGCTCTGTAAATGGTTACAATAGAGATGGTAAGGTCCTCCAACCCTAAAATATTTATTATAATTTAGAGAAAAAGTCTTCTGACCCCTGAACTGCAGAATAAATCCAAATTCTAATCTTAACTATTCCATGATCCCAAGAAGATTTTTAAATCTTCTCTCCCACCATGCTCCTAATAAAATGATCAACAGCTCAATCAAAATATTTAACTAGACATATACAAGTCTAGACCTTCTATATGAAATGTTCTCCCTTGCCCTTTTTTATCTCATCCATTTAGATGAGATCAGTGTGTCCTCTAGGACCCTAACTACCCACCTTTTCCCCCACAAAGCTTTTTCTCAATCATCTCAGCCTATATAGCTTCATTCACATTGTAATTCCAAATTATTGTCTCAGTATATTAGTCTGTATTGACATTTTCTTTCTGGCATATGTGTCCTGTTTCTTCAACAGAATTACAGACTGTAACTTCAAATCGTTGGCATGCTCAGCACCTAGAACAGTGCCTTCATGGCCAAGTATAACTGCTGGGAGGAGGGAGAGGAATTTCAGGCTCAGACAGAGCTAGGTTTACAACTATCTCTGTTACTTACTGGCATGGGCAAGCTTCTTAGCTTCACATTCTCAACTTCCTCATCTATAAGATACATGCACAACCGCATTGCTCTGGCTCTCAAAACTTATCCTCTCCTTCTTATCACACTGTTTTTTCTTGACTCAATGCCTGTCATTCACACAAGGTTTTATAAGCTTGGCACAGGAGAAAGTACAACCAACTGAGGTATTCCCAATACTTAGCACAGGGCCTGAAAGGATTCTCTAAATGAATAAATGGATGAATGAATGAATGAATAAAAGTCCATTTTATGTTTTCAACACATACTTGTTCTCTTCCATTTTCCTTTTTCACTTTCTTAGAATAAGAACTCAATAACCATGGTGAATTCATGCTGATTAGGATATGCAGAAACAATAGATGCATAATAGATTTGTTAGGAAACAAATTAATATGGGACCAGCAGTTGGCGTAATGGCTATGTCATTGGACTCCCATGTAGCCGACCACGGTTCGAGTCCCAGACCCGGTGGCTTTAAACTCATGCTGGACGCGTGTGTGTGTGCCCCCAAGATACTGAGAGGAGAATGGAGGAGAAGGGATTGCAGCATGGCCATTCCCCCTGTGGGGTAATTTCTTGCTTTCTATCTCTCTGTCTTTCTCTTTCTGGTGAGCGCATGTGCCCTATAGCAAAAACCTCTTTTTAAAAAAGGAAACAAATTAATAAAAATATAAAGCAAAACTATTTGAATGTTTTGCATTTGTGAAAATCATGCACCTATTTCAGAGTCTACAAAAGACAGAGTAATGCATTAATAAAGATCATCCTTTTAGAACCTCATTGCTGGTGCAGTGGTAAAACACAATGCTCTGCAAGGCTGAGCCACATATGGGAAAGTTTTGAGTTCATGTGTGGGGTCCCCTGGAGTATGAGCTGGACATGTGTGTGCTTACCATCTGGAGCTGACTGAAGACAGGGGTGGATTATAGTATCATAACCTGTTGAAAGTGTTGTCGGTCTGTTTCTTACTCTGTCTTGCTCATGGAAGAAATAAATAACTTTTTTAAAAAATCATCCTTTCAAAGAGTTTACCTTCTGTGAATCACGAAAAGTTGCACATTTGGTGCCAAAAATACTGGTGTTTTACAAATTCTTGGTATACCAAGGGAAAAAATGTTCATAACCCCAAAGTGAATTCTGTATGAACATTCAAACCTTCCCAATCAATTTATTTGGAGATATTTTCTATTTTTCTGTAACTTTTTTTTCCCTTGGTGTTAAATTTTTGTATTCCCAAAATAGATATAATGAGCTTTTCCATTAATCCAATATTCACTTTGCCATTTCATTTTTTTTTTTTTTTTTTTTTTTTTTTTGAGGTTTTTGCTATAGGGTACGTGCACTTGCCAGAAAGACAGAGAGAAAAAGAGAAAACAGGAAGTGAGAAATCACCCCCCAGTGGGGATGGCCATGCCACAATCCTTTCTCCTCCATTCTTCTCCTGGGATCTTGGGCACACATGCACACACATCCAGCGTGAGTTTAAGTCACTGGGTCCAGGACTTAAACTGCAATCGACTACATGGGAGTCCAGTGATGTAGCCATTATGCCATCTGCTGATCCCGCATTGTTTTTTTTTTTAACACTGTATGCTTTTCAAACTGACAGGATGCAGAGTTGAACTGGGGCTGACCTTGGGGCTTCTGGTTTCCAATGAGCAGGGCTTAACCACTGTACTGTGGAGGCTTCCCTGATATTGCACTGTTCTTGTCAGACATTTCTGTGGGATGTGTCATATAAGTGAATTGTAACATTAGGTAGGGCTTTAGTAGAAGCAACTATGTTTGAGAGGCTTAGCTCAACATTAAAAAAAAAAAAAAAAGTCATATTCAAGGTAAAAAAACCGAGGTGTCACCCTAACCTTATAGTCTAATGACCAGTTACATGATCACAGGTTATGCCATTTAACCTCTCTGGACTTTCCACCTCAGAAACAATTGGGTTATTTTATGTGATCTCTGATGATTTTCTAGCACTGGACAAATCCATGAGTCTTTTCAATGCCTGGAACAATTTGGATTCAAGAGTCATATTAGCCTTCTGTTTCTTTCAAAAACAAGGTACCTCTTTTTCCTTCACCAAGAAATCAGAAACCTTTTTTCAGTAGAGAAATCCACGAGTGTAATGGCTTGCTTCCAGACAGATTTATTGAAGATGAAAAATCCCAATACACAGTGGCATCAAGAAAATCAATGCAATATACTCCTAGGATTTTGAGGAGAAAGTTCTTTCTTCTATATTTAGGGAACAACAACAAAAAAATCACAAAATTGTGTGCTAATAATACTGAACAACAAAGCAAATTCTCTTCAAGTGGTTTTTTTTTTTTTTCCCCTAATCTTCTACATGGTTTTAGAGTAAACTATTCTCTTTTAAGTACTTTTATCCAATGGCAGATTCTTCCCATGGCTCTTTTGTCACCAAGTTATTCCAAATTTCCAATTCATTGTGGCCACAGCTGCCTTTTGTATCTCTCTGCCTCATTTCTAGCATTGGCAGCAGTTCTTGAGCATTATTTAAAGTGAACAAAGTAATATTATTCATGAATGCCTATAGCTTCCTCCTTTCACTTCATCCTCTACTCTTCGCACAGTGATATCAAGGCTGGAAAGGAGAGGAAACCAGGTGAAACACAAAATAATTCATTAGACTTTCTAATTCCTCAAAGAGTGTTTTATCTCTGCTTTCCTCCCACCACATTGTATACCCACCACTGCCCTATGGTCCTTTCAGACACATGAAGGGGAGTCAGACAAAACATACATTAACCATGCATGATCTCTGTAAACCATGTGAATTGGATAGCATGAGGCAAAGGGCACATCTAGCAAAAAAGCTAAGCCCTGTGATTCATGAATTGGAGAAGCAGGAGGCAAATAAAGTAGGCAATTTTAATGAACTTCTGACCCACCTCTAAAACATGTGAGGAAGGGGCAACCCCATGCAGAATTTGGAGGGAAGCAGGAGTTAGTTGTAAGAGATAATAAGGCACTTTAAGGATTCAGCACTGAGCAAAGTATGAACAATTAGAAGTAAACGTGACTTTATCTTTGAAGCTTAGATTATAAAAGTTAGAACCCAAATGTTCACTCTCCACCAGCCTGTGGGCATGATGACCTCCAAAAAAACAACAATAATTCAAATTTTACTGATTTTCAGTTCTCACTGACTGACACAGGAAGTCCACCATATACAAAGCTTTTTCTCTGTGTTCACCCGGGTAGATTTATGTATCGTGGGGAGTCTCCTGAATGCGTTCATGAATAAATTTACCCCTAGGTTTATTTTTTTTTCCCTACACACTACCATGGTGCTATCTTATCACCTGTTCCTTACCTGCCCTACCTTTCTCTGACAGTGCTCACCACCACCCAATAGGTATCAACGCCCATGGGGCTCTTCCATGCTACCCATAGTAGGCAGTATCTTCCTGTCACTGACTGCCACACCCACTGGGTCTGCAGTTCCCTGAACTGGCTTCTGCTCATCTACTACAAGTTCATGCATTCATTCAACTAATATTTAGCACCTACTATATTCCAACCACTGTCTAAATGCTTGGAATACAGTAGTCAACAGTCTGATTGCTCTTGAATTCTAGTGAAGTAAGAAAAATTTTAAAAACAAACAAATTACTGAACAAGATCATCTCCTCAATTGTTAAGTAGGACAAAGACAATAAAACATGAAAATGTGATTGCCATATATAGAGCAAAAACAGAAATAGAGCTTGGGTCCTGAACACCTTGGGACACTGAACCAGATAATCCACCATGACCTCCTTTCATTGAGGTGTTCGTTCCCTTTTGAAAACATGCACCCCCATTCTAATCAACAGAAAGAGAGCAGAGAAAAAGGAGAGGTACACAGACACTATCTTTTAAGACACATCCCTGATGTTGCATATATCACTTCTCCTTATCACCTACTGTCCAGAACTTAGTCACATGAACAAACGTAACTGCAAAGGAAGCTAGAGAATGTAGTCTTCATTCCAGTAAGTCGCATGCCTAGCTATGAATCTGGAGTTCCATTACTCCAGAGGAAAGGGGTGAATAGGTTGAAATAAGTACTTAATTAACCACACTTACATAGGCAAAATTTAGTGTTCTCATTTAACTGAGAAGAACATCAGTCATTCAAAGAGATGTCTTCCCCAAACTTGTATAACTAATGCTCTGCAGAGTCAGAATTTGAACCTAAGAGCAGAATCTCTTTTTGAGGGTATTGAAATTAATGTGCTAAAGTAAATAGTGAAAAAAGAGGGGGAAATCCTTTAAGAAAGAAGAGAGAACCAGTGGAGACTTTCTGAATTAGTAAGTACTTTCAGTTTACAAGAAATGTTAATGTTTAAGAAAAATATTTGGGGACCAGCAGTTAGTATAATGGCTTCGTCGCTGGACTCCCGTGTAGTCGACTGTGGTTCGAGTCCTGGACCCAGCGGCTTAAACTCACGCCGGCCACGTGTGCATGCGTGCCCAAGATCCCAAGAGAAGAATGGAGGAGAAGGGATTGCTGCGTGGTCATCCCCCCAGGGGGTGATTTCTCACTTTCTGTCTCTCTGTATCTCTCTTTCTGGCAAGCACATGTGCCCTATAGCAAAACCTCTCAAAAAAAAAGAAAAACATTTTAATTTCAGGATGAAAGCCATGTTACTCCCTTACCTTCTCCCCTCCTTTTTCTTTGAAAATAAACTTTCTTCATTGGAAGATTAAAAAACATAGGCAAAATTAGGCTGAAAACAATGACAGAATGCAATTTCAAGTGTCATTTGGGTACAGAAAGAGGGTAGTATATGGCAAAAGACAAAATAACACAGAGTTTTCCCATTCTCTTTGCATTAAAAAAAATGAGAAAACAAACTCTTGTTTGGCGAATGAGCTATGAGGATCTCAGCTGGTTTCTCAGTTTAATAAGCAGCAAACTGAGAAGCAGATGGAAACAAGAGGACAGGAGTTTACACTCAAGCAAATCTGCCCCACAGTGATTCTTAATTCTCACAATTCCTAATAATCTTTCCAAATTACGTTTATGCTTTTTAGACATGAAAGGACTGAAGAGGCTCCTAGTTCAGGTCTATTTATCTGTTTTCACCATCTAGTACAAGACCTGGCATTCCCAAGAACACTAGTCTATCAAGATTTTTTTTTTTTTGAGAGGTTTTTGCTATAGGGCACGTGTGCTCACCAGACAGACAGAGACATAGAGACAGAAAGCAAGAAATCACCCCCCAGGAGGGGATGGTCACACCGCAATCCCTTCTCCTCCATTCTCCTCTTGGGATCTTGGGCACGCACGCACACACGCCCGGCGTGAGTTTTAAGCCACTGGGTCCAGGGCACGAACCGCGGTCAACTATGTGGGAGTCCAGCGACATAGGGTATTGAAATTAATGTGCTAAAGTAAATAGTGAAAAAAGAGGGGGAAATCCTTTAAGAAAGAAGAGAGAACCAGTGGAGACTTTCTGAATTAGTAAGTACTTTCAGTTTACAAGAAATGTTAATGTTTAAGAAAAATATTTGGGGACCAGCAGTTAGTATAATGGCTTCGTCGCTGGACTCCCGTGTAGTCGACTGTGGTTCGAGTCCTGGACCCAGCGGCTTAAACTCACGCCGGCCACGTGTGCATGCGTGCCCAAGATCCCAAGAGAAGAATGGAGGAGAAGGGATTGCTGCGTGGTCATCCCCCCAGGGGGTGATTTCTCACTTTCTGTCTCTCTGTATCTCTCTTTCTGGCAAGCACATGTGCCCTATAGCAAAACCTCTCAAAAAAAAAGAAAAACATTTTAATTTCAGGATGAAAGCCATGTTACTCCCTTACCTTCTCCCCTCCTTTTTCTTTGAAAATAAACTTTCTTCATTGGAAGATTAAAAAACATAGGCAAAATTAGGCTGAAAACAATGACAGAATGCAATTTCAAGTGTCATTTGGGTACAGAAAGAGGGTAGTATATGGCAAAAGACAAAATAACACAGAGTTTTCCCATTCTCTTTGCATTAAAAAAAATGAGAAAACAAACTCTTGTTTGGCGAATGAGCTATGAGGATCTCAGCTGGTTTCTCAGTTTAATAAGCAGCAAACTGAGAAGCAGATGGAAACAAGAGGACAGGAGTTTACACTCAAGCAAATCTGCCCCACAGTGATTCTTAATTCTCACAATTCCTAATAATCTTTCCAAATTACGTTTATGCTTTTTAGACATGAAAGGACTGAAGAGGCTCCTAGTTCAGGTCTATTTATCTGTTTTCACCATCTAGTACAAGACCTGGCATTCCCAAGAACACTAGTCTATCAAGATTTTTTTTTTTTTGAGAGGTTTTTGCTATAGGGCACGTGTGCTCACCAGACAGACAGAGACATAGAGACAGAAAGCAAGAAATCACCCCCCAGGAGGGGATGGTCACACCGCAATCCCTTCTCCTCCATTCTCCTCTTGGGATCTTGGGCACGCACGCACACACGCCCGGCGTGAGTTTTAAGCCACTGGGTCCAGGGCACGAACCGCGGTCAACTATGTGGGAGTCCAGCGACATAGCCATTACGCTAACTGCTGGTTCCCTATCAAGATATTTAATCAGGATATTGGACTTCTTTTTCTACAAGCCCATGAAGGACCATCACATTAATGGCAGTCACTCTGTGACTTCACTTTTGTCCTTTAGCAGTACTGCGTCCCCTCATATCTACACAATTAAGATAGGACCTTTGGTAATTTCTCAGGAAAGTAAGCTAGGACCTGATGGCAGGAGTTGACAGAACTCAAACAACCCTCAAGAATATTAGGGAACCATGAGCTAGTAAACTTGAAAATTTGCAAATTTATGATAAGTCCTTGCCCCATCTCTACCGTTCTGATCAGTATTTCTACATTTCTGTGGAATAGAATCTACCTAAGTGAATTGTGGGTTACATCAGAAAGCAAAGCATAGATTTATACTGGTCATAAACCCATGGATTTTGGCATTTAGGAGCTATTGTTAATTGGTTACTTAGGAAAGTGATAACTGCTAAATGCTCTGCTTAATAATGAAGAGAGTGTGCAAGAAGGAGAAAAAGTAGAGAAAGAAAAAAGAAAACTAATATTGTTTGCAACCTACTCTGTGGAAAATTGAGTACATCTGATATTTTCTCTCATTTAATTTTCACAACAATCCCTCTGAGGCAGGTCAGCACTGCAGGAATGTGAAAACGATAACCAAAAGAAGATAAGCATCTTGCTGAAAGTCTCCCTGTTTACAATGGAGAAACAGCTCAAGACGAGTAAATTTTGGCTTCTGACTCAAAGTTCCGACAGATCCTTGCAAAGTCTCCCTTTCCAAAGCCCTTAGCAGTCACTGGAGGTCAGACATTCATCCTGAATGACCACATCTCCATAATGGTGCCATAAATCAGAATGAGAAGATCGGACTCACTCATAAATTGTCCTGCTTCCCACCAAGTCCTGAAGACTCAATCTTCTAGCACTAAAAAAACTGAAGAAGGTGTACAAACTCAATTGAAACTTACCAGATTGTCTTCACCTGGTCTTTCTAGAAGGAATAAAATGTCAAGGCAATGTAAACGCATCAATAAAAGTGGCAATGGTGTGACAATAAATCTCATCCATGGGATACTTTTAGAATATGTAAATCCAGACCTTCCATCCTGGAAATCTGGATTTATTAGGTTTGCATCGAACCAGGAAATACGAATGCTTAAAAATCTTCATGAGTGATGTTTTGCACACATAATTATGATTCTGACAGAAACAATACAGGTAAGTTCTACTTCATTTATACAAATTGAGTGGCAGGAAAAGTCATCCAAACTAGTGAAAGACCAGTTTAAAAGATTTTTAAGAAAATTAGGACCAGAAGTTAGCGTAATGGCTACATCACTGGATTCCCATGTAGTCGACCGCGGTTCGAGTCCCAGACCTGGTGGCTTAAACTCACACCGGACGTGTGTGCATGCATGCCTGAGATCCCGAGAGGAGAATGGAGAAGGGATTGCGGCGTGGCCATCCCCCCTGGGGGGTGATTTCTCACTTTCTATCTCTCTGTCTCTTTCTGTCTTTCTGGCAAACGCATGTGCCCTATAGCAAAAACCCCTCCAAAAAAAAAAAAATTGTAGATTTGTAAGAAAATTATGTCTGTTCCCATGCAAACTGGAAAGGATAGGAGCTATAAGACAAGGTTTTATGTGGAACTACCAGGAAACTAAAAGAACTTAAATATGTGATCACTTCTAGAGAAGCAATAATGTCCCTTGTAAGACCAGACTCAGGAGAGAGAATGTTGTCAAATGCTCTTTTCTCCTTTGCCAGCCCCTTTGGTGACTCAGGTCTTCGTCCCCCTGAACTACTCCTTTAGTTATGGCTGTTTACCTTTGCCAGTTCCCGGAGTTCATGCTTCCCTCAAGACACCCCCTTGCTGGATGTGTAGTAATGATACTTCACATTCGGTTGGATGGTTCTGTACTTCCATTTCTCAGCCCAATTTATGGTACCTTTGTAAACTCTCAAGATAACACAACCTCACACAAACTTCACATGGTCATTTGATGCCAATTCCCTACATATATATCTCACAGATAGTCTAAAACTCTGTAAAGAATGTAATTAATATATCAAGAGGATATGTAAATTGTTACTATGAACCAGGCACTTTAAGAATTGTATGTCTATTAATTCATTTAATCTTCATAATAAACCCATGAGGTAAACTACATGACCATCCTTTATTTTACCAGGGAGGAAATTAGACCACAGAAAGATTAAGATAACAAATATAACTGGGCCAGAAGGTGGCATGGAAGCTAAGACAACTACATCCCACATGTCTGACTGCGAGGTTTGAGTCCCAGACCTGGCATCTTGAAAAACACACCAGGCACAAGTGCATGTGTGCCCAAACTCCTGATAGGAGAATGAAGGAGGAGGGAATGCTGAGTGGCCATCCCACTGGAGTAGTGATTTCTCATTCCCCACCACCCTCTCCTTCTGTGTCTCTCCTGTGAGTTCACACACTTTATAGAAAAAAAAAAAATTAGAACATGGCCAAGGTGGGATTTGAATTCAGTCTAATTTAAGATGGCACATGTGTGTTATAACCACTGTGAGAGTCAGCCTCATCATGTTGTCCTCGTGTTTGTCCTTCTCTCTGTGTGCTTTTTCATCCTAACACAACTTCCAAGTTTGCATTAAAATTACTGCATCAAATCCCTTGTATGTCATTTTACGCTGACTACCTCATTGACCTTTGGCAGATTCACAGAGAAGAGTCTTTCCACTCATGATCTTTAACTATAGGGTAACCAATAACTACCCTAGAAAATGTAAAATGCAGACCTACTTTGAATATGTCAGTATCATAATACATAAAATATAACATACAATGATACATAAAAGAGCCCTTGTACCTTCATTTATGTGTATACATGCATTTTCCCTTTGTAAGCATTTTACTCTAGAACAATGGCTGAGTAGGAAATGTCTGGAGTCAAATAACCTGTGTTCAAACACAAGATCTAACAACCAATAACTATAGGACACAACATCTAGCCACAGAAAGTTATGTAACCTCTCTGGGTTTCAGTTTCCTCCTCTATAACCACATAACAAGGACTAGTATGGCTAAGCACTCCACTAAGTGCTTTTCAGGTGTCAACTCATTAATCCCCTGTTTAAAGCCACAGAGTGGGTACTTGCTATGGTGACCGTTACATAGTCAGTGCTCCACTGAACACACATAAGTGGATGTGCAAACACATTACAAGACACAGATATTATATTTTAAACTCAATATAGTTCTCTTTAGGTGTCTACATTTCTTTTAAGGACCTAGAATTTTTTTAAAGCTTTTGCCATAGGATATGTGTGCTTATTGGAGAGAGAGAGAGAGGGAGAGAGAGAGAGATGGGGAGGGGAAGAAATTACTCCCCAGGGAGATGGTCACACTGCAGTTCCTTCTTCTCTATTCTCCCCTCAGGATTTTGGGCATGCATGCACATGCACCTGGCACGATTCTCAAGCTGCCAGGTCTGGGACTCAAACTGTGGTTTGCCATGTGAGAATCTAGTGCCTTACCCAGCATGCCACCTGCTGGCCCCAAGCATCTAGCATTTTTAAAAGAAACTTGACTTTTTATCTCCAACACTGGTAGGAGGAGAAGAGAATAAACGAAAGGTCACCCTCAGAAGGAGATACTGAAAATGGGAAGCGTTACGCATCAGAAATTCTGTAATATCCTTGACCGAACCAATAAACAGTGTGTGCTGGGCGGAAAAACTCATTTTGTATACTGTAATGATGTACAGTGAAGGAATGTAAGAAAATAAATTTAAAATGAAATAAAATAAAATAAATTATGCATTAAAGAAAAGGAAAAATTCTTTGGTCATCCTGGAAGAACTGTTTCCAGTCATTACAGTACTACAAACTGGCCAATTGGTGATAAGAAGAAATAGGAAAGTGAATGCTAATTTTCAAAAAGATATAAAAATTAACAAAAATAAGAATTTATATCACAAAATATAAGCCAATAGTCTTGGTTCTCAAAAGTATTCTTCTTGATTAGGTGGGACTATATTCAAAAAATACAAGGTGCTATTTGGCCCCATGACCTAGTGTTTAAGGAAGATAGATTCCACATGGCTAGCTGCAGTTCAAGTCCTGGTCCCTGTGGCTTGATAAATATGCCAGGCAAATGTGCATTCATTTCCCAAATTCTAAAGCAATGGAGCAACAAGACTGCAGTGTGACCACATCCCATTAGGAGCGCTTTCTCTCTCTCTTTATATCTCTGTCTCTCTCTAGTGAGTGTATGCACCCTCTGGCAAAAATTTTTAAAAGGAACATGTGCCAGATTTGCCAGAGTTGGTGAAATCCTAAACTTATTCCATGGGGTAGCAAGAAAACTATGGTTGTGCCTGTGAAGGCCCTAGATTCTTTTTCTTCATTCATTACCCAAACGCACTTCCTGCAAATGTGCAACTATATGTCTGGGAAAGTGATCCTTCTCTCTGCATTCATTGGTCCTTTTCCCTCTGCACTTTAGATACGGTAGTATTACCTAACAGCCGAACTACTGTACCTAAGAGGATTCTGACTGAGGCAACATCAGGATGTGAGTAAAAGTCTTTCCAACTTGCATCCTTGTTCATTCAACAATTTCTAAATGAAGAGTGCAAATAAACACTTTCTCAGATCTTTACTCAGATTATTGCCAATATAAATTATTCATAAATAATTTTAAATAGAGTTAGCACAGCCATGGACGTGCTACAGACCCATCTACAAACCTAGATGATGCAAGGGAGACCAAACTTGTCAAATAAAGAGTAAATTAAACCACTAACAGATCACAGGAAGAGATATCCTCAATATACCAACCTCAACCACTCCAACCCTGAACAGAAGGTGCATCTTTAGAATGGACCTAAGAAAGAAGACAGACAAGGAAGAAGAGGAATGGAACCATGACTTGGTTTATCAATTCAAATGTTAATCTCATCCAAAAACACACGCACAAGCACACCCAGAATAAAGTTTGATCAAATGTCTGGGCACTCTATAGCCTAGTCAAGATGACACATAAAAACAAAATGAGATGGAGAAGTAAATGGAGTAGAAGGAGAAGAAAAAGAGGAGGAAAAAGTAAAGGAGAAAGAAAAGGAGGGGGAGAAAAAGGAAAAGAGAGAAGAGAGGAAGAAAAAGAGGAAATTATTATCACTTAATTTTGCATGTCCACCATTGAAACCCTGACACTCTCTCCTTTGAATTATTATGTGGGAATATCAAATTACTTTATCTAATTAAAAATGGTTGGAGAAACTATGAAAGTAAGCTATGGCCCTCTACTTTGTTTAAGTGTTCAGAAATATCACCTTTGTCAGGGAAGTTGACAGTATTAACAATTCAAACATTTTTCTGACAATACATTTTTAAGAGCCAGTTATCCCAGAATATCATGCTACTGATTTGACCTTGTCAGTTTGATGGCAAACCATTCTTTCCTTCTGCATTTTTGTTTTCATGACAGATCAAGTCTGGTTATAGACCTTCTGTAAATATAGTGAAGTATTGGATAAGCATGATCTCTCTGCTATAAATACTGAGCTTGTTTTACTATGTTTGCTTTTTGCTTCTTATTTTAAAGGATGAGCTCACTGGGAAGATAACCTTTAAAGATTACTGACAGATATACATTGAAAAGTAATATTAAATATCACTCTTCTTATAAGGAGTTAGATAAAACAAATATTGCATGACAGACTTACCATCTTTGATTCCCACGCATATTGCTTCCATGTTAATATATGTAAAAAGAGAATACAAATTAAAGAATATTGCATATTTATTACCCACACTGATATATAAATACATACATGCATATAAATATACTTCTGTATATGTATGTATATATTTAAAATTATATACATTTATCTACATTTCTATATCTACATGTGCATTACACTAGAAACAGGACCAAAATTATTCAGTGTTTTCTAAAAGAGAAATGTATCTCTTCTGAGAATCAAGTTATTGCCCTCTTTTTTATCTTCATTTGATTGTTTTCCCTCTTTGTATTAGTCAAGTCCTCCAAAGAAACAGAAGGAATAAGATACATACACATGCACACACACATAAATAAATATACAGATTTATTATATCTATATCTATATAGATAAAGAGATTTATTATTATAATTATCATTATTATTATTATTATTGCAGAGGTTTTTGCTATAAGACACATGCACTCACCAGAAAGACAGAGAGAGACAGAGAGACAGAAAGCGAGAGATCACCCCTCCTAGGGGGTTGGCTATGTCACGATCCCTTCTCCTCCATTCTCCTCTCAGGATCTTGGGCACACACGCACGCATGCCCAGCGTGAGTTTTAAGCCACCGAGTCCAGACTCGAACCATGGTTGACTACATGGGATTCCAGCGACATAGCCATTATACTAACTGCTGGTCTCCAAGAGATTTATGATTTAAAAAATGGCTCACATGATTATGGAGACTGAGAAGTCCCAAGATGGGCTAGATGAGAGTACAAGCTGGAGACCTAGGAGAGCTCATGGTTAAGTTCAGGTCCAAAGGCAGGAAAGAACCTGATACGTAGCTTGAAGGCACTCAGGCAGAGGGATTCTCTTACTCCTAGGAGGGGAGGGTCAGACACGGTTGTGTTCAGGTCTTCAACTGATTGGATGAAGCCTGACCAGTTTGGGGAAGGCAATCTTTCTGACTTGGTTTACCAATATGAATGTTATTCTCATCCTAAAAACACACAGAAACACCCAGAATGATGTTTGTCCAAATTTCTGGGTACCCCATAGCCAGTCAAGATGACACATAAAATTAATTATCACACTCCTAAATCTCAGTTTATTTATAATACAGAAATGAATAGGAATACTCACATAATAAAATTACTATGTGCGGGAACCAGCAGTTAGCATAATGGCTATGTAGCTGGACTCCCACGTAGTCGACCACAGTTCGCGTCCTGGACCCGGTGGCTTAAATCTCACGCCAGGTGCGTGTGCGTGCATGCCCAAGATCCCGAGAGGAGAATAGAGGAGAAGGGATTGCGGTGTGACCATCTCCCCTGGGGGGTGATTTCTCGCTTTCTGTCTCTATGTCTCTCTCTGTCTATCTGGCGAGCGTAGGAGCCCTACGAAAATCTCTCCAAAAAAAAAAATTACTATGTGAGTTAAATTTTAAATGAATGCAAAGCAGTTAGCAAAATGTTAGAGCATGCTGAGATCCCAACCACTGTTACCTGATGACAGACAAGAGTAGTAATTTTCAAGATGGGCCCTGACATCAGACATCTTACCTTCCCAGGGAAGATTCTTGGTTCTGTTCTTTGTTGGTTTTGTGATTTTTCTAGCAAATAACTAAATCTTCCCCAGCCTCAATTTGCTAAATGCAATAGTAACATACTTCTTACAGGGTTGTGATAAGGATTAATTAAACTGAATCTTCAACATCAATTCACACAATGCAGGTACATATTAAGCAAACAGATAGTGGGTAATTTTGTTATCACGAAAGCAAACACATTTTACTTTTACAAAGAGACTTTAATTTTCCTTTTATTTAAACCTCAAAATATATCAGAGAGGCAGAGACTATTACCATCACTATTTAATAGAAGAGTGAGAATTAGAGAGATTGAGCGACTTGCCTGGGAATATCCAGTGATCAGAATTCTGCCCACGTTTTGTTGACCTGCTCCTTTATTCCCCCCTAGAACATCGATTTCCTCCCAGGATAATCAGAAGTGTTTAGAAAAGCTATGGATACTAAGTATCTTAAGTTTGGGAAATCTAAACATTTGTTCAGAGTTGTCGATGAAAGAACTATATACTTTTTTAAAAACGTGTTGAACTATATGCTTTTTATTTCCAGATTATGGGAAATATGGTAGCAATGATGTGGATTATAACATCTTCCCCTCCTGAGTTTTTACTGACACCCAGCCCACCCTCATACACACATCCACACCACCCAGCTAAAGGTTGCCCTTTTTCTTTGCATATTATTGAGCACTGGCTATGATGCTCGGCACTGTACTAAATCCTTTACATATATTATTTAATTCAGTCCTCATGACACATTGTGATTTAGAACGGTTATGATTCACATTTTTAAAATGAGGAAATGAGGCTTAAGAGGTTCACTCGAGATCACAAGGGAAATAAGTGGTTAATCTAGCTTGACACCCAGTCATGCTACCTCCAGAACGCTCATTCCAGGCACCCATGCCCACGCTGGCATTGATTCCATTCAGTCAACATGTGTTTATTGAGACTTACTATGTTGAAACATCAGGCCAGGCGTAGGGCATCCAGGAGAGAAATGAGTGGATAAAGTCGTGGTGTCATAGAGCTTATAAGACAGCAGGCTCATTTCGAACAGGAGCAATAGTAACTCTTACAAATCAAAATTGGTTCTGGTGGGGCAAAAATATCTCACTCTAGGTATCCAATGCATTAATAAAGTATATGGATTCTTTATGTCATAAAATCAGGG
>NW_006203528.1:477313-496850 GCF_000334495.1 Tupaia belangeri chinensis | reverse complement strand
TATATATATATATAAAATAATTATACAACAAAATATGTGACTATAATCTATCACATGTACCATGAAACAAAATAGAAAGTGATATACAAACAATTTTTTTTTTTTGGAAATGTTTTGTTGCTGTTGTTATAGGGCATGTGCACTCACCAGAAAAACAGAGAAAGACAGAGAAACACAAAGCGAGAAATCACCCCTGGGGGGATGTCCATGCTGCAATCCCTTCTCCTCCATTCTCTCGGGACCTTGGGCATGCACGCACTTGCGTCTGGTGTGAGTTCAAGTCACCAGGTCTGGGACTCCTACCACAGTCGACTACATGGGAGTCCAGCGACATAGCCACTACACCAACTGCTGGTCCTATATAAAATAAATTTTAACAAGAAATCTCATCGAGTTTGGAAGGTTATAGAAAGTGTCTCTGCCAAAAGACATTTAAGCTGAAACCTGAAATATGAGTTAGCTAGAACTTTCCTAGGATGGGAACAGCATGCAGAGTCCCTGAGGTGTATACTAGGCAGGATTCTTCTGAGTAGCCGATCTAACAGGATATGTATACATATATTGAGAAAGATTTTTTATTTTTTTTTCCTTTTCTTTTTGTTTATTTATTTATTTATTTGTTTGTTTTTTGTTTTTTAGGAGCGGCTTTTGCCGTAGGGCACGTACACTCACCAGAAAGACAAGAGAGAGGAAAAGAGACAGAAAGTGAGAAATCATCCCCCAGGGAGCATGGCCATGCCGCAATCCCCTCTCCACCATTCTCCTCTCGGGATCTTGGGCACACATGCACATGCGCTCGGCCTAAGTTTAAGACACTGGGTCCAGGACTCGAACCAGTCACTACATGGGAGTCCAGTGATGTAGACATTACACCCACTGCTGGGTGTCCCAGAGAAAGATTTATTTTAAGGAATTGGTTCATACGATTGTGGAGATTTGGTTAAGTCCAAAATAGGCAAGGTGGGCCAACAGGTTGGAGACCACAGAAGAGATATAGGTGAAGTCCAAAGGCCTTTTGCTGGGTAGATTTCCTTTCACAGGAAAGGTCAGCCTTCCACTGATGGGAGAATATTACTCCAATTGTGGAAGGTAATGTACCTTACTCAAAATCCACTCATTTAAATGTTATTCTTCAACCATACACATACACAAAATTCTTCATGGAAACATTGAGAAATGTTTAATAAAATATCTGGGTACTGGATCAGCCACAGTGGCAAACAATGCTAAGACACTGCTAATCAGAGGCTGAGCACACATGGGAGGCCCAGGTTTGGTTCCATGGTCAACCAAACAGGCCAGGTGTGGTGACATGTGCCTATAGTCCTTGCTGGTTGGGAGGCTGTGGCAGGAGGATCCTATCGTGGTGAGACTCTGTCAAAATTCAATCTCTGTCTTTTTCCTCTCTTTTTTTCTCTCTCTCTCATATAAATAAATAAGTAAACTTGACTCATAAAATTAGTCATTCAATTTGGTCTTAACATTTCCAAAGGACAAAAAGAAAACAACCTGATTGGAAAATAAGGAAGGAAAAATATAGTTCACCTTGAAAATGTAAAGGCAATAGGGACAAGATGGTGTAGAGTTTTAAGGCATAGTGAAGTTTAGAACCAAACTCTAAGAGCGATGGAAAGCCACTGAAGGATTATACAAAGGGAGGTCACCCGATTTATTTGCTGTTGCTACTATTGTTAACCCATTGGTGGAGGATGACAAGATGCATGTGGAAGAGCAGTCTGAGAGTCTCAGAGCAGAATGGATGGTGGTCTAGAGTACACTTGCACATTTGAGGTATAATAGCAAGAAATGCTTAGGTTCTATACATATTTGGAGCTGCCTGCCTAAATGTATGTTTATTCTAATATTCTAGCGTTCTTCAAGATCTTCCTCCAACATCATTCTCAGTACTGTTTTCCTGACTGTTTCAGCACTCGGTTTGTACTTCTATTGCAATACTTGCTCATATTTTTATCTTTTTCATGTCTGTTTCTCCAGCTGGCTTATCAAAACTCAGTTTATTTATCATTGTATAATCACTTAGTGTTGACATAACTTCTCATTAGCTGACAGATAAATGAGTGGCAGTGGAAAGTAGACAAAGCCGGGGGTTCTAACTCCACCTCAAACTTTTACCAGATACCTAGTAATCATACCACTTTTAGCTTGCCATCACTAAGCTTCAGTTCCTTCTTTTTCTTCAAATTTATTACACTTGTCCTGCATACATTTTATGGTTCCCTTATCACATAAGGTAATGAATGTGGGATGTACAAAGAGAAGTAACAGAACATTGCCGTAATCAATATTCCATCATTTTAAAAACAAACCAATAACATTAAGGATATATAACAGTCTTTCCCATCCCCTTACGACGCAGATAGCCATTCATTTCACACTTCACGAAAAGCATCCTTTACAATGTGTGAAAGTCATAGAGGAAAATGAGAATTCAAGCTACATAGAATATTTAAGGAAATAAAATGACATAAACACAGAAAAGCCAAAAAAAAATAGTTAAATCTTTCTGTTTCTTATGAACTATTCTGTCTTTCCCCAAATGAGTGGAAACACTCTGAAAGCACGTAACAGTGTTTTTTGTTTATATACCTCTTGTTTTCAAACTATTTTATCTTACATGGCTTAGATTACATATTATGAAATAGGTAATATATATATATATATATATATATACATATTTAAATTTTAAAATTTAGAAAGATAAAATAATATTTGGAAAGAAAAAGGTCAATATCAGTGTCAGGACTAGATAATGGAACAGTGTAAAATGCAATACACTGCAAGGTGACACATATGCAGACTTTGAGGTTTCATCCAAAGTCCTCCCCTCCCGGAGTATATGGGTACACATGTCCAATATTTGGGGCTGGCTGAAGCAGTGAGTGGGTCATGGTATTAAGACCATCGGGGATGCTTTTCTCTCTCTTTCTCTCTCTCTCTCTCTCTCTCTTGCTTGCTCTTTATCTTTTTTTAGGACAAAATAAATAAACCTTTTAAAATTTCAGTTTGAGGACTCACAATTAATACTGTTAACTCTGTATTTCAAGATTTGACTATATCCACTATCCAAAACCTGGAACAAATACACTTGCCTGCAGTTTGCCCTATTTGAACATTAAAGTACAAAAAAGATGACTTCTTGTGAGAACTGAGCATTGAGAATGAAAAGTGAAATCATTCTGCTTGCATCTCCACTCTTATCGATTAATAAGGATCATCTAACACAAGCATTTCCACAAGTTCCCACTATGACCAAGGCATATGTTCTGGATTATGCCTCTAAACACACACACACTGTATGCATGTATAACCTACTATTGATTCGGCATTTGCTTAAAAGTAAGCAATAAAGTACTGTATATTGTTATACACTAAAGAAAATCAATAAGTAATCCCCAAAGAAGAATATCCATTCTACCTCCTGAAAGCAATGCATTGTCTATAAAATATATTTATGTTTGGAATCTAAAACATGAGATCGATCAGCCTCTTCAATGCTTTCTGAAAATTTAATGAATAAGATTCTTGCACTTACTTCCCAACACATCCACATACACAGAGATGCACATATAAAACTCCTGTGAATAAAGGGAAAAATCATCTAAGCAATCATATAAAAAGATCATTTTTAAAGTCCTCAAGACATGCACTACCACTATCCAGGGTTGTAATTTGTTAACATAGTTCTGAATTCACCAAGTAAGCACAGAGAATGCTCATCATCAACTTTAAGAATAAGTCCTAAAATTCAAACTTCCTAGGAATAAAATCGTTCATGGACCCCCTTTTTTGTTCTAATAAATCATTGATATTAGTCAAATCAATGATAACAATCAATTGGTTCATTCCATCAGTGGAAAATTTGGACGTTTTTCACCTGCCAGCCAGTTTTGAAGAAAAACTATTGTAAGTACAAATATAAGATCAAGATTGATCCACCTATGGTGGTACAGCGGTGGTGTGTCACTCTGCTATGCTGGAAGCCTTAAGGAATATCAGAGTTGAGGTTCTGGGTTGACTTACACATGCTGGGAGTACAGGCCTGTGATCCCAGCTAGGAAAGCAGCATGAGAGGATTGGCATGAGCCCCTGTGGTGGGTGCTTGCCTCTCTCCCTGCCTCTTTTTCTTTCTTTCTCTCCCAATAAATAAATAAACAAACAGACAACAAAAAGACTAAAGGACTTTCTTATTCCTTATTTTCTCTAACATAGAGCCTGTATTTTTCTGACATTTATATTTTTATAAATGTAACAAAGAAGGTAACATAGAAAATAACTATGCCATAAATAGGAAACTCAAATTATCTTCAGTCTCTTAAAATGAAAGCATTCAGAATCCTATAAGGACTTGGGAGAAAAATGTTTGACATTTCATTGAAATTAACAATAATCCCACTATTTTTCTCTGACGAATCTTAGAAGCTCACAATAGTCAATTGTTCAATGGTGAATTCTCTTCGAATTTTAGCTCACTTGACACCTCTCTTTCTATTAAAAATATGCATGTGAAGGAAAAACCTTGTGGCCTACAATCTTTGTAGTGGGAGAGTAGTCAAAGGCTATGGTCTGATCAACATGGCCCTTTACAGCTAAACTCAAAATCACAACCTTATGGCTTTTTAAATGCCTAGTAGAAATTGAACCCCATGCCAAATTGGACTTATACAATGTCTCATACATCAGAAAAATGGCACATAAAAGTTTCTATATTCGTATACATACAAATGAAAAAATTTTAAATTCAAAATTCTTAAAATGTTTTAAGAATAAAATGGTTCATCAGTTGCTTCTCAACTCTCCTTTCCTTTACCATAACAAATATGTTTAGGAACAGAAATTGATTAGAAAACA
Organism: Tupaia belangeri chinensis; assembly: GCF_000334495.1. Taxonomy (NCBI): domain Eukaryota; kingdom Metazoa; phylum Chordata; class Mammalia; order Scandentia; family Tupaiidae; genus Tupaia; species Tupaia belangeri. Next base: position 491,981 of record NW_006203528.1, on the reverse strand, counting down.
TGAATGCCATTATCAACTCAAGGTTTTACTTTCAAATTTAGCTTAGAAAGCCATAATCAGCCTCCCATTGGGCTGTGAAATTAATTAATCCTACTATATTCTCCTTAAGTACAATTATAGCTTTAATGCAGAAGAAATTTTTCCTGAATGTTTCCTGCATCTCAGTGCTAAAATTGCTTACAATAGACATTGTTATTCTTATAAAGCCATAGTTGTGTCTAGCAAATTAAAACATTATTTCTGTTTCTTTTTTGTTTGGAGGAGTGGTCAATATTGCTGTTCTTTTGTTTGGAAAATTTTAATCACTTTACCAAGTGAAGTGGAGAGCCAGATAACAACAAAACACATGGAAGGAATGACTTGACTACTCAAGTCATGTGCAGTGGGACAACCGAACTGGAGAGTCTTGGAACAAGTTAGATGTGTCTCTGTGTGAATTTTGCAACTCACCAATTAATCTCAATACAGCTTTCAAAAGGGAATTGTTAAAAAACAAAAATAGGGAAGGGTTCGACCCTGTAAACAGGTGGAAATATTTATTTGTGTGCATCTGTCTCTATGTTTCTGTGTTATATGTATTTTACTGATATGTACATACACATTTGTGAACATATGCACACACATACAGAAATATTCCAGATAGAGTTATAGTCATTCCTCATTCATTTAGTAAATATCTGTTGAATGTTTAAGTACCAGCACTCTAGTATCAATGGGCTATGACCACAAAATACAACACTATATGAGGCAGTCCCTCATGGGAGGGTTCCTGGTTCAAGTCCAGAGACTTCCCTGAATACAGTATTTGTGCATTTGCACATATCTAGGGCTGGCTGAGGGCTAGTAGTGATACCCTGCTAGAGATGTTTTTCTCTCCCTTGTTCATGGAAGCAATAAATAAAGAAACTTAAAAGAAGAACTTTAAGAAAACATAAAATATACAAAACATAGTTTAAAACAATGCATAATTTAAAACAATAATCATTTACTGTTACAGCTTGGGTGTCTGCAAGTCATGGCAGGTGGCAGGGGATGTGTGTACTGGTTCAGCTGCTCTCGGTCCTCTTACAGGTCTGGGGGCCATTAGATCATTCCTGCAGATGCAAGTAAGTCAAAGGCTCTTGACCACAGTGAAAGTACAAGAATGAAGCAGAAACATGCAAAGGCCTTTCTGGGCCAATGCTCAGAATTAGCATGCCATCTATTGAGCTGAATTCTAATAGCTGAAGCAAGTCACCACAGGCTAGGGAAATAGATTGGACCTCTCCAGTTAAAGGAACTGCAAAATCCAATCATAAGAGGTATGGATACAGAGACAAAAGAAGGAATCTGGGCCATGGATGCAAACTCTCACAAATCCTCACATTTCCTTAGATGTGAAGTCCTCTATCACAGACAAAAGAAGATTAATGATTATCTAGGAGAAATGACATTTTTTGTTTTGTTTTAGTTTCAGTTTTTGTTTTTTGTTTTGTTTTGGTTTTTTTTGGTTTTTTGTTTTGTTTTGTTTTGTTTTTGTTTTTGTTTTTGTTTTTGTTTTTGTTTTTGTTTTACCATAGGGTAGAGACAAAGAGAGGGGAAGTGAGAAATCACCCTTCTTGGGGGAATAGCCATGCCTCAATTCTTTCTCCTCTTGGGAACCTGAGTATGCAATCACAGGATTCAAGTTCAAACTTTAAATTATTGTTTCAATATCTATCAAAAGACATTTTCTGATCCAACATAGCTGATATAAACCCTGTATGCTTATGGATAGAAAGAAATGTCCTTTTGGTGCACAGCATCAGTAGAGAAAATAATTTGTTTTATTGCTTTCCTACAGGTTCTTCAGAGCAGCACAAAACACGGCATACGGCGTTTAGAAACAGCCAAAAGGTGTGTTCAAGGCCATCTCTCCCAGCTCGTGCTCATTGTTTACATCCATCTGGGTTTGATAGAAATATTTGCTGAACCTCTGTCAATGTTGCTTTCTCTAAATTTGCAAAATGCTGATGCCATAGAGATGTCTCATGGAGTGACTGCAAAGATCTTTATCCATTTTAGGAACTTGACAGCTGAAGTCACAGAATGGAAATCCAAATTTTCCTAGCATGAAGCCCGTGACACTTTATAAGTCCTCATTTCTCTCCTTTTGTTTCAACTGAGCTCAACTAGGGGAAGCCTCCGGGGAATGCCAGCCTCTGACTGACTTGCGTTAGATCGAAAACTGCCAGATGCCACCCAGGATATTGCAGCCACCCCCTGCCATAAAACTTTGCTTTGTGCAACTTTATTTCAAATGAGCCATGAAGTATTACATTCTTGAGAAGCGGAAAGACTTCGGCTTTCCGGCAGCAAACCAACTAAAGTCAGAGGAGAAACAGCAGAGGAGGTCATAATGGATTCAGGACTGTGTTTATAACTTAGAAAACAACTGTCACTTTGTGTTTTAGGAATTATTCCATATAAGAAAGCAAAATGTTAAGGTGTTGTGGACTGAGATGTTGTCATAAGGAATAGGCAAGTTAGTTTCTGACCAGATTACAAAGAAGTTTTGAACAGCGCTTACAACCCCCCTTGCCTTACCATGGGTAGAGTTGTTTAATTGATGATTGGATGTTCAGTTGTGAGTTGGCCAAAAATGGGTCTCTTGTCTGCTATTTCTTTGCATCTCTCCAGCCTTGTGTGTTTGAATATCTAAATTTAAAGATGCACATGACACTTAACTCACAGTGGAAAATGCTTTCCAGCTGGCCCTAGCCATCAAATGCAAATATGAAAATTTAGCTCAGCACACTTCTGATATTATAATTGGCATGTGTGGAAAATGAATTCCAACATGAAGTTATCATCTGCAGCTCCAACAGAAGCTGATAAAATACTTAATAGACTTTTAATAGAGCTTCTGAGACCCAGATCATGAAAAAGCAAGCATACCATGCGATTATTTCTTAACTTTCCATTGGCAGTATGAAGCCTTCCAAAAGAAAAAAAAAATCAGAGCTTTTTCTGTGGAGTTCATTTATAGATGGGAAGAAAGGCTCTTGCAGCTGACGGCTTTTGTTAATAACTTTGCTCAGTAGAGAGGCAGGGTCACCAGATAGAAAGAGCTAGAGGAAATCTTATAAAAACAGGCAAGATGGTAAGAAGTGAGTTAGTGGAGAATGATATTTAATAGCAAAAATCTGCATTGAGTAAGTCTTTCTGCATTCTGCTGAAAAACAGAGAGTAAGGCAAATTCTAATTAAAATCTTGATTCTAGAATTAGGAAATGAGAAAATGCAAGGAAAAAAATAAATTGTCTCTATGTAATGATCGCATAGCGAGTTACTCTCTCAAAACGACAAAATTAATACTTCTCATCTAAAAACAATAACTTGATTGAACTAAGAAATTGTATCATTTCAAGAGTATCTTCTTTGTCTATGATTGGCAAATCCCCAAGATGTCCCTGTTTTATGTTCTATATTCTAATCCTTGGAAACTGGGAATACGTTCTTCTATGTGGCAAAAAGACTTTGTAGATGTGAGTCGGGTTGAATATCTTAAGATGGGAAGATTATACCAGGCTGTTCATCTGAATCTTAAAAGCAGAAACTCTTAACTAAAAAGATGTTCTGAGAGAAGAATGGTCAGACCAGGCTATGTTGCTGGATTTCAAGATTACTTCAGTGTTGTGGGGCTATCCTAACAAAATACCACATGCTGGGTGTCTTAAGCAGCAGAAATTTACTTTCCCACAATCCTAGAAGCTAAAAGTCCAAGATCAAGGTTGAAAGGTTTGATTTGGATAGCCTTTGGAACTGGAAAGGGCAAGGAAACAGATTCTGCCCTCCAGAAAGGACTGCAACCCTGTCAACACCTGAGCTCAAGCCCAGTGAAAACATGCTCAACTTCTTATCGCCAAAACTACAAGATAAATTTGTTCTGGGGGCCAGCAGGTGGCATGGTGCTTAAGGTGTTGGACTCCCACATGGCCAACTGCAGTTCAAGCTCTGAACCTAGAAGTTTAAAAATCACACTGGGCACATGTGAGTGTCTGGATAAAATTCCAGGAGGAGAATGGAGGAGGAGGGATTACAACATTGCCATTCTCCCTGGGGGCTGATTTCTCACTTTCTTTTTCTCCATCTGTGTCTCTCTCTGACAAGTATACATGCCTATGGAAAACTCCTCCTCCCCAAAAAGGATAAATTTGTTTTGTTTTAAGCCACTAAATTTTATGATATGTTTTTGTTATGGCAACAACAATAAGTTAAGACAATGTCAAAATTTAATGAACAAATATACAAGGTATGTTTATAAAATTTATAGAAAATGCATATTATGAAAAAAACTTGCATGGATTTCAAAATAATTTTTTTACGAAAATAAACTCATACTTTAATTCAATTTTTCTGCAGACTTTTCAAGTCCCCTCAACTCTCAACTCCTAACCTAAGTAATCTACTATATTATTATGCAGAATAGCCTACCCCTAAGGGCTCAGTGTCAGTTTCCTCTTGCTACCTAACAAAACACCCCAATACACAATGACTTCAAATATCAATGATTTATTATGGCTCACATATCCTAAGTGAGCTGGGGTTAGGCTATTCAAGGCCAGGCTTGGCCAAATACATTTGCTTTGTCTTTGCTCTAAGCTTGTCACAAGGCCAAGTCTAAAATCAAAGGGCACAGAAATAGACTTTTCAAAGTGAGACCATGACAAGAGCATAGTTGCAGAAGGATGTGAGGATCTGGTGCCCTATGTGATCTCCCCCAAGGCTGATGGCCCAATTGCAGAGAGATGACTAGGAAATATGAAACAATAAATGTGAATTTGTAAAGAAGGTGAAAGTATTGATATATTAGCAAGTACAAAATACGAAAAGTAATATAACCAATATATCATCTGTTCCTTTGCTTATGTCTAAAATTTATTTGCTTTCCTTTGCATATGTATGAAAAATATGCACTGCATTTCACCGTGTTCAGAATACTTCTTCAAAAAAGGGGAAATATAATAAGGAATTTAGTGGTTTTAAGCTGAAATAGAATTAAATACCTATTTAAGAGTACTATGCTGAAATATCCTTAAAAGCAAGCCAAAAATAAAAAAATCTGAAGCTGTATTTGAGTGTAAGAGAAAAAGCTTGGAAAATTCTATTTCAAGATATTAAATTACCTCCTCTAGTAGATTGCAATGTGGTCACAAAATGTTCCTGGTCTTAGTTCCATGCTCCTTTGCAATGTGACTTTGCAGCTTCTCTAACCAAAACAATGGAGATTCTCTACTCCTAGAATCTGGGCTTTGCCATATGATTTGCTTTAGCCTGGGGGACATTAGCAAATATAAAGCAAAATTCAGCTTTAAAAACTCTTGCTCATTGGGATCACTTTTCGCTGTGGGATCCCTTTCTCAAACTATGTGAACAAACTTGGTCTGTCTTCCTAGAGGCTGGGAAACTGCCTGGTTGTCCTACCTGAGACCACAGACATACGACTAAGTTACCCTAGACCACTGAGCCTCAGCCATGCTGTACCAAACTAGAACCAAAAAGCAACACACAGAAGCATGAGAAATCATCAATGCTGGTTCCTTTAAGCTATTAAATGTTGGAATGGTTCATTACTCAGAAAAAGCTGACTGCTAAACTACCCCAAGTGAGCTCGTGACACTGGGAAGTGAATGGAGGTCTGAGACTGAAGCCTAAGACATTCTTCTTATGGCTCATTCCATACATTCCCTTCCTGGGGACTGAGAGCTCTTACAAGGTTGAAAGATGGGAAAGAGCAACAGCAAGGAAGGCAACTATGGATTCCATAGTAGGGATCAAGGCGTAGGAGAGAGAGGAGAGGGGATCAGGGGAGAGGGGGAAAAAACATTTAACATTTAACAAACTCATGAATAAAAAGTTACCTGTTGATGACAATGTATATGATTATCTCTTTGACTTGATTGATATGCACAGCATTCATGCTGGGAAAAATCATTCTGTACACTAAAAGATTTACAGTGCTTATATATAAACTTTAAAAGTATTTTTTTAAAAAAATAGAACCAGCAGATGGTATAATGGTTATGTCACTGTACTCCCACCTAGTTGAAACTGGTTCAAGTCCTAGACCCAGAGGCTCAAAACTCATAGCAGGCAAGTGTATGTGCATGCCCAAAATCCTGGGAGAATGAAGGAGAAAAGGTTGCAGCGTGACCATGACCCAGGGGGTGATTTCCCACTTTTTGTCTCTCTGTCTCTCTGGCAAATACATGAACCCTATAGCAAAAATCTCTCAAAAGAAAAGAAAAAAAAAATTGTGAAAAAATAAAATAAAGGTGACAGAACTGATGTGAGCAGTTCTATAATACATGTGTATACATTGTTAGTATTGATACTGACAATAATATGAATCGTATAATTGTTACATGACTGGAAGTGTGCTAATAATACAAGACTATTTTACTTAATCCTCACCACAACCTAGGTGGAAGGTTTTATTAATATACTCATTTTACAAATGGGGAAATTCTCAGAGGTAGGAACTTACCTGGTTTTTCCAGATAGCCCTCTGACACTTGAGCACATTTTTTATATTGAATCATTATATATCTTTATAATGTATAGCATTGCTTTTCCCCCATATCAGTCAAAACAAAGACATTACCATATGCATTATCATCAGCAAATAACTTTTAATTTTTTTTGTCAACTACATGTATTTTTGCCCCTGTTCACTCTTAATGTCCCTCACTGACTGGCCAGTGGAATGGTGATTAAATTGACGTCACATGATCAATGACCAGGTTCAAGTTCCAGCTTAAAAAACATGCCAGATGCATGTACATGTATGCCTAAAATTCCCAAAGGAGGGAGAAATGGAGGAGAAGGGATTGCATTGTGTTCTTCCCCAAAGGGGGTGGGTGGGTGGTGCTTTATCATTTTCTCTCTGGCGAGTACATGCAACTCTGTCAAATTAAAAAAAAAAATCCCTCATTAAAAAAATGCCTTGTGTATAATATTCTACTCCTTTTCAAATGTGAGTAGATCTCTTATAAATATCTTTACCTACCTTTCTATATCAATACACAAAGTCAGCAGATAACTAAGATTAATTCAGACATTTATATATTTAGCCAAAAGAGTACTATTAATTTCATACAGAAAACAGTCTTTATAAGGATAAATTTCTTCATACATTTTTTTCTGCTTTCCCCTCCCTACAATTTTGTAGTTTTAGTAGCCTCAAAAGTATGTTAAGTCAATCAAACACTACAAATTATGAACTACCTTTATAATAATAGCCATTGTTTAATGAGCTCTTTCCGGTTGACTGCTAAAGACACAAATGGGCCATGCACATATTTTTTTTTTTTTAGAGGTTTTTCACTATAGGGCGCGTGCGCTTGCCAGACAGACAGAGAGAGACAGAGAGATAGAAAGCCAGAAATCACCCCCCAGGGGGGATGATCACGCCGCAATCCCTTCTCCTCCATTCTCCTCTCGGGATCTTGGGCACGCATGCACACACGCCCGGCGTGAGTTTTAAGCCACCGGGTCCGGGACGCGAACCGCGGTCAACTACGTGGGAGTCCAGCGACATAGCCATTACGCTAACTCCTGGTTCCCATCCATGCACATTTTAAAAGTGCATCACCTTTGTCCTTCTCCAAAAAAATTCATGAGTTATTAATAGTCCCATTTATTAATGAGAACATTTAGTCACCAACAAGTTAAGCACTAAGTTATACATTACTTCTAAAGTGTATTTACTTGTTTCTCCCATGAGAGAAAGAAACAGAAAGACACGTGTACACATACAGGAAGAGAGCAGGAGAGACAGGCACCCCAACAGGGCCTTCACACCCTGATCCATCCCCAGTCTCAGCCTGAAAGCCTGAAACCCAGACATGTGTGTGCATGTCTGGCATGCTCAGGGCTGTCTCGGATCTTTTCCAAATGGGTCAGTTGCATTACCACTGTGCCACCACCTGGCCCCACAGTTACACATTTAATAAAACATGGAACTGGGAGACAAGCCCACGGAGCCATGCTCCAAACTCCACTGTGCCTCTCAAGCACCACTGCTGTTTGAATACCTACCACTCTAGCAAAGGCTAGATGTGCCTATAAATCTGCTCTAAAAAGTATGTATTCTTTTACCATCTTTATTCTTATTTATAAAAATAACACTCAACTTAAAATACTAAGTATTCTATCATGAAAAGTCTTATAGGCATTTAATGGAACTTAGATATATTCCATTAAAAAACGATTCTTTGGATTCACATCTATGGATCAATTTTGGTAAAAGTCTTGATGCTAGATATTTGTAGTGAGATTGGTATCCCAAATGAAACGTTCAACAAAGTCTTCAGTGCCTTTAAACAGTGTGTTAAATAGTGTGTTCTGCTCTTCCCACGTGGATTCGCCTCCCATTTCCATTTACTGGGTGGATTTTATTTGTTAATCAATTCATAATCTGTTTAATATGGCCTACCCACAGATATCCTAACACTTGGTTCAATCTTCTTACCTCAAACACAAGTGAAAAAAAAAATGGAGGAGGCCAATTAAGTTGAGCAATTTCTTTTCCTTCTTAAGCACATCACTAGCCTTTTCTTTTTAAAAATCATTAACCTTATGCTAATATGCTAATTATATCACTCTTGCACTTTTTAAGAAACCACATTATTAATTTTAATATGCTACTGCTGGCCAGTGGTAAAAAGCTTTAGAGTTAATGAGGGCAAATAAAGACAACTTGAGAGCAAAACCTTGTCTCCATACTTTGTTGGAATTGGGTTGATGGGATTTGTCCCTGACTCCAGAAGTTTTGAAAATAACATTTCTTTCCAAATGTTTTCTCTATGCACTCTTCTTTCTAAGTTGGTCTGAGTGATGGACTACAGACTATAAAATAGATGAATGTCTCCCTTTTTCCGTTCTCTCACCAGATGAACTGGCCAAACACAACAGCTATGAGAAATTGATATATTTTATTGTTCAGATAAAAAGGGGATCATCTTGTCAAAATCTTTCTCCATAGTAATTCTTTCCAAGATGAGATCATTGTCTATATTTATCTTAATCAGTCTTCTACCCTTCTAGGTAAATCCAATAGTATATTAAATATAATGACAGGATCCTGTAGCTCATAATGTGTCCTCCATACTCTGAAGTGTTTGGGGAAGTATGGATCTAGGATAGATAGTACCTCAGGGATCCTGTAAAATAAGTGTTACAGCAGATTCCGGGGACATCCTCCATATTATTAAAAAGGTTCATTGCACTCAACACACAATGAACTTGATCCTTCTGCTGGGAAACAAGCGCAAGACTCCCTTTAACTTAGAAAAGATTTTTTTTTTCTAACCCTCACATGCCTCAAGTGAATCCACCCCTTTCCTCTTTTCATCACAGACTTTCTTTTTTTTTTTTTGGGGGGGGGGGAAGAGATTTTCACTGTAGGGCGCGTGCGCTCGCCAGACAGACAGAGAGAGACATAGAGACAGAAAGCTAGAACTCACTCCCCAGGGGGGATGGTCATGCCGCAATCCTTTCTCCTCCATTCTCCTCTCGGGATCTTGGGCACGCACGCACACGTGCCCGGCGTGAGTTTTAAGCCACCGGATCCGGGACACGAACCGTGGTCGACTATGTGGGAGTCCAGCGACATAGCCATTACGCTAACTGCTGGTTCCCCATCACAGACTTTCTTGAATGAAAGTATAAATTAATCACACACTATATTGCCAGTCTACCACAAAACTTATTTACATCTATGTTAATCTATTCAACTTCACTCTCCAACCTTACCTATAGTAAATAAAATAGCTTTTCTGTAGCAGATGCTTCTCCTTCATAAACTTAGCAGTCAAAATCTAGGCGGAGGCTACCTTGAGGGCAGTGAGTCTGGTGAACGCCCAGCCTCCATCTAAAGGAATAGCAGTCCTCAGTCCCAGACTGTTGCTAGGTAGACATTAGAGCAAAGGCTTTTTGAAAAAATTGACTTTTATAGAAAAGATCACAATTTTTCTTTTGACATCTGGTTTAAAATTTTAGACATTCTATAAGCCAGACACATACCAAAAAATGCCTGTGGCCTGAGTGTACTGCCTGTGTGTGACTTAAGTGGTAAGTCTGATATTCTGATTACTTCTCCTCACCCCGGTGGGTTGTTTTCCCTCCCTCTCCTGAATTCTCATAGCACTTCAGACCTCTGCTTTGTGTTTCTCATTTCTGCCTCACCACTGCAGTCGATTTGCCCTTTCTAGGCAAGCCCTGTGTTAGTAAGGGCTCCATCGGAGTAAACATTAGGATATTTAATATGCATCATGACAGCTGTTCTACATTGTAAAACCTCCATTTTGGGTCATTTGAGCAACTTAAAGATAGCATCAGGAAAAAGGTTATTCCTACCTTTTTTCTATCTTGTTAGCTTATCTGAGAGCAATCACCTCCTGAGACAAAGTGAAAATAGCATTTCCAGACATCAGTTCTGAAAATAAAAATATACTGCATTCCTATATGTCCACATCAACAAAGAACTCTTTCTCAGATACCTTCATACATCTCCTTGCCAGCATTGAATCACATGAAGCATGGCCTTTCTCCACAGGCTAATGACTGGTACACACACCATGATGAGCCTTGACTAAGTGGGATCTCCTCTAAGTCATGTAATGGAGGAGGAGCCATGAGAAGAAAACTGGTTTCTTCCAACAAGAAGAAGGGAAGTAATACTTGCTTGGTCTTTAACCAATAGTGTCTGGGACAGTCTCCTCTCAGACTGCAAATTTCTTGCGAATAGGTATTATATTCTGAGCGCAACAGTTCAAGAAAGAGCTAGTAAGGAACAGAAATAAAGCAGTAGGAATAGAGACTATAGTTAAAAATACTAGCAGAACAGAACTTGACATCCAGTAGAGACTGAATAAATATGTGCTAGAATAGATTGAGAAGTCTGTTAAAAGAGGCATATTCAGATCACCATGAACTAAGACAAAAAGGAAGAAGTAACTTTACCTGGCTCATGTTAGTCTTTACCATAGAGGTACTATATAAAGACCAACAGTTATCCCAACAGAAATCTGTTTCTAAAATAATCTATTAGTCTTTCACCATCATTGCCACATGGTATGACCAACGTGCACGTCAAACCTACTACAGTACCTGGCCAGAAACCATTCTTCCTCTGCTGGTCTTTTTTTTTTTTTTTTTTTTTTTGAGGGGTTTTTGTTTGTGGCAAGGGCCCCGGTTTTTGCTATAGGGCACGTGCGCTCACCAGACAGACAGAGAGAGACATAGAGACAGAAAGCAAGAAATCACCCCCCAGGGGGGATGGTCACACCGTAATCCCTTCTCCTCCATTCTCCTCTTGGGCATGCATGCACACGCGCCCAGCGTGAGTTTTAAGCCACCAGGTCTGGGATGTGAACCACGGTCGACTACGTGGGAGTCCAGTGACATAGCCATTATGCTAACTGCTGGTTCCCTCATCTGCTGGTCTTTACAAAGTTCACAAATTTAAACATAGCTCTTGTCTAAAAGTAACTTGACAGTTGCTAACAAAAATGCAACCCCCCCCATCTGTGTTTCAAATATTAAAGTCTTGATACCCTTTCACTTTTACAAAAAAAAAAAAAAAAATCAACAAGCTTGTAAAATTCTTAGAACTTCTTTAATATCTGTTCTTCCCATCTCTGACTAGGAATGCCTTTGAGAAGCAGGTATTTTTTAGCCTTCAGAGTGCAGAGATTTTTCATTCTTTGCTTCTAACTCCTCTTACATTCTCCATTCGTTCACAGATTGATATGAATAAAGATTGCTACTCTGCTTCAGCCCTGCCTTTTTCTCCTGAATGATAGTAGGATTAGGTAATCAGATCAATTTATTGTTAATCTGAAGAAATTTTCTTTCCAATGAGACTTGTCAAATACATTTGTGTCCTCTGAAAGCTCTGTAATTGACCCAGCAAAGGTAGAATGCAGAAAGGCACCTGTCTGCTCACAGTGAAGGCAATCAGCGACAAAACAGGTGATTCTGAAAAGAGAAATTGTGACTTCTTTTCCCTGCTGAAGCACTCCTACTGTGATGAGTACACATAGATTTCTAGAAATCTCCCCAGCTCAGGGCCAACTAGTAAACCATGTGATTGGTGTTGGGGGAGGAGTTCCTATGATTCAATGCTGGCCAACGAGACATAAGAGAAAGCTGCCTATGGAGGCAATTGAGAAGGATTTCTTTTCTTTCTTTTTTTTTTAAGAGGTTTTTGCTATAGGGCACGTGCACTCGCCAGACAGACAGACAGAGAGAGACAGAAAGCGAGAAACCACCCTCCAGGGTGGATGGCCATGCCACAGTCCCTTCTCCTTTCTCCTCTCGGGATCTTGGGCACGCATGCTCATGTGAGTTTTAAGCCACCGGGCCCAGGATGTAAACCACGGTCAGCCACGTGGGAGTCCAGCGTCATAGCCATTACGCTAACTGCTGGTCCCTAGAAGGATTTCTTTATTGATATGAAGAAACACATAAGAACACAGCAGGTGACCTGGTGATTAAGGTGCTGGATTCTTACATGACCAACCATGGTTTAAGTCTCAGACCTGACTGATTGCTTTCTTTCTTTCTCTCTCACTGTCTCTCTCTGGTGAGCACATGTGCCCTATAGCAAATTTAATAATAATAATGATAATAATCAGTAAAATACAGGAGTTTTTTATCTTTAGATTTGATGCCTGGATGTGTGATAGTTACCATCTGATAAGCCAAAAGGAAAGCAAAAAGGTACAAATAACCTTTGTTCTTGATGTATCTTTAAGTTGTTCAAATGGCCCAAAATGGAGGTTTTGCAAAATGGAAGAGCTTTCAAAGATGCATACTAAATATCCTGATGCTTACACCAGGTTCTGATGGAACCCTTACTAACACGGGAAAACTTTCCCTTCCTGACAATGGGAAAATTTGATGCAAAGGTGAGGCAAAAATGAGAAACACAAAGGAGAGGTTTGAAGTGCTATGAGAATTCAGGAGACGGATGTAAACCAATCCACTGGGGTGAGGAGAGGTAATTGGAACATCAGACTTACAATCTAAGTCACACACAGGCAGCACAGTTAGGCTATATGCATTTTTCAGTATGCAGATAACCAGTAAGGATGAAAGGCAGTAGCACATAGAAAACCAACCCCTGGCCAATAGCCAAGCTGCGCACCCACCTTGGAGCTAGCACTACAACCAAACATGCGATAAAGGACATTTTGGACCTTCCAGCCATCCTTGGGCACCAGCTGACACTACATGAGGCAGAACAAGGGACTGATTAAAAATCAGGAGAAAATATTTCTGTTGCTTGAACCATTATATTTTGAGGTAGTTTATTCAAGAGCAAGAGGTTGTAGAAATGTCAAAATCATAGAGATCCTGTAATAGAAACCTGAGGAACATGACAGGCTAATACCAGGGCAGTAAACTGGTCTTCAGAGTTACACTGGTTCCCCCAAATCCTCCTTTTCTAGTCTCAAGACTTGGTTGGGCTCACAGTGCTTGTGTGTACCCAAGATTCATATGTTGAAATCCTAATCCCCAGTGTGATGACATTTGGTGGTGAAGCCTTTTGATGATTAGTAGGGTTAAACTGGGTGCTGACGGTGGGGCCCTTGTGATGGAATTAGCACCCTTATAAGAAGAGAAGGAGATGTGGTATCTTTCTACCATGTGATGGTGCGAGAAGTTGGCCATCTGAAAACCCAAAGACACCTCACCAGCACCTCAGCATGTTGGCACTTCTAGTCTCCAGAACTGTTAGAGACAGAGTTCTGTTGTTTACCAGCTGTCTAGTCCACGGTGCTTTTATAGCATTCCAAACTGACTAAGACACACAATAAACCCTCCTATGACTCAAAATAGCTTCTGTTTCTTGTTTGTTTGTTTGTTTTCTTTTACAATAACTGATTAACCAACAACAGGGAGTGGCAGGGTTTAGGCCAATGAATTCAGCTCTGAGCACTGGTTATTATACCTGGGACTGTGAAATAAAGCAGTATATATCCTGGAAAGATTCTGGGTTCTTGGTAAAGGCCAGAAGTGAAACTCAGGAATACAACAGATGCCCACAGAGCACCAGGGGAGATAAAGTAGAGACTGCCAAATCCAGATAATAAAGCAAAAACTGCTAAAGTCTCCTAGACCACATGTTCTTCAGGGCTGACCCTACCTTTGCAGATGAGGTGACCCTGATATCATGAGGAAGACTGACAGTTCCAGAGGCAGACAGGAGTAGACGCCACCTGAACCTGCTTTGCTCCAGCTCTGCGATTATCTATACATGAAGAATTTGAGCAGCAGGCAAAAAAGAGGATGAGAGCCAGAAAGTGAAAAGAAAATAGAAGAATTTAAATATCTCAGAGTCACCTTTCTCAACCTGGGCTTTGTTTATGTCTCTGTACTATAGCTCACCTGTGTGAGCAGGTTAGAGTCCAGTACAATTAGTGGCAGGAGAAGATAGATTGACCAGGCATGGATCTATTGGCATGTGGCCTTCCTCTACCCATCTGATGTCTCCTGGTATGAACAGAGTGATTTTTCAGAAAAGAAAAAAAAAGATCCACATGGGTTGATGGGGCTGTTGACAGAGAAAGAAAACTATATATATTTTTTTCTTTATATATATGTGAGTGTGTATGTATATATATATATATATATATATA
>NW_006203528.1:467353-475569 GCF_000334495.1 Tupaia belangeri chinensis | reverse complement strand
ATGTGTGTGTGTATGTATATATATATATATATATATATACATACACACACACATACACACATACATATATAAAGAAAATTATGTGTGTCACACACATATATATGTATAATTTATATTTAATAATTTACAGCATATGATATGGGTTCTCCAAGAATAAATGCATTACATGTCAAATAAGCCAAAGATAGTACTGTGCCCAATAACTCTCCATTATTGTGTCTATTAAATGTTTTCACTTTTCTGAGCTCCCTTTCTCACCCCCAACTGTCCACCTCTTCCTATATAGTCTTTGGTGTCCACATTTGCTTTCTCTGATTTTATATAATTGGGAGAGAGACTCATAATAATTAGGATGAGCTAGGTTTTGTTACAGAGACAAACAAAAATAAAACCTTTTGCCTTACAACAGAAAATTTTACTTATTCTCTATATGTCATAGTTGTTGCTGAAGTTCTGCTCATCACATTTATTTAGGGACCCAAGCCTTGGGAAGATCCATTCTGCCATGGCCCCATGATTACAGAGCTAGAGAAAATTGGAAACCCATATGTTAGAGGCTGTGCCTGCTAGCAATACACCACTTTTGCTTACATTACATTGGTCAAAGTATTTCACATGGCCACAAGAGCATTTAATAAAGT
Organism: Tupaia belangeri chinensis; assembly: GCF_000334495.1. Taxonomy (NCBI): domain Eukaryota; kingdom Metazoa; phylum Chordata; class Mammalia; order Scandentia; family Tupaiidae; genus Tupaia; species Tupaia belangeri. The sequence continues at coordinate 474,928 of NW_006203528.1, read as the reverse complement.
AGGGTCATGTCATCCTTCTACCTGAGAGCCCCTGGTGCCCCAGCTGTAGGAAACGACCAAGATAAGACCTCAGAGTTGTGAAACCTAAGGTGCTGGGCATATTGCCAAGTTCAGAATTCTAGGATGAGGAGGAGTCAGACATATGTAGCTGTGTTTATGGGGTAAGGATCACAGAAAACAGGTGAAAATAAGTTCATAAAGCCAGTGAAAAAATGAACAATAATAATAATAGTAATAACAACTACAGTCTATGTTGTAACTTCCCCATATTTGAGCCAGAATCTTTGCATCCATACATTACTCTATCCTCACCACACGTACATCATAAATATGTCATTTTAACCTCACAAGAATTCTATGAGGTTAGTGACTCAACCTCTATATTACAGATGTGAGACTCATAGTAAGAATGATCACACCACTTGATCAAAGTTGAAATGCTAGAAAATAACACAGAAGAATTGACACATAGCTCTGGTTGCTTCCAAAGCCCAGGATCTTCCTGCTCTTTCTAAAATATCATTTTACCTCTCTGGGTACAACTGCTAAGGAGAATCAGCAACAAGTACGCACGATCTGACCCATCAAACCAATGGGCTTAAGTGTTCTACAGAGGTATTCACATTAGCATCTACAGTGGACAGGCAGAGTATCCCTTATCTGAAATGATAGGAACTGGAAGCATTTTGGACTTTAAAGTTTTAAAAAATTTGGAATATTTGCATGTACTTAATGAGACATCTTGGGAATGGGACCCAAGTCTAAACATTAAATTTATGTATGTTTCATATACAACTATCCTCATAGCCTGGAGGTAATTTTATACAATATTTTTTGTGCTACAGCATTTTGACTGTAATGCTTTCACATAAGGTCAGGTGTGGAATTTTCCACTTGTGGCATCACATCAATGCTCAAAAACTTTTGGATTTGGATGAATTCTGGATTTCAGATTTTTTAAATAAGGGTGTTCTACTCACACTGTTAAGTATTCAATATTGGATGGAGGAGGGCCTGGAGGAACAGGTTATAATCAAGTTTATTCTTCCAAATTAAAACCACTACCTACTCCTTGCACATACATCAAGACTCTAGTGCAATAGAAATCTGTATCTAAAGAGTTATTTTTTGCAAATCAGGGTCACACTTTTCTCTTTCATGCCTTATGGAGAGTCCAGTGAGCCTTGTAACAAAAACAAATCCCCGAGTCAGATTGCACTGCCGAGGAGCAGCTGCAGAAGCTTCTGTCACACACAGATTATCATATTCACTGCCTTCACAGATGAGCTGTGGGGACTGCACTTTCTGGACTATTTAAGATTCACTCAGAGCATCATTTCTGTTGAGCCACACACCCATAATAAAAGCAGACACTCTTCTCCTTCACATCTTCTTGTGCTTATTCATTTCATATAAGTCTCTTCCTTAGAGAGTTCAAATTAAAATGCTATTTATCATTGAGCATTAAAAATACTTCAACTACAAGAAATGGTAGTTAAATGTGGAGATCATTGAGTGGCCTCTGGTTTTCCAGCTAAAAAAATGAGGCTACTAAGAGAACACAAACATCACTTTGGCATATGCCCCAGGCTTCCTCAGAGCACATCTGGATTGTGTGCATTTTTTTGTATAATGTAAGGCAAATAGTCAGAAGAACACTTTGGTCACCTCTTGAGATGTATCTCTCTCGGAACCAAGGAACTTTCAGGAGGATGCATCATCTCACTGAATGATCTAGAGACATTCCACCACAGCAAACAGCATTTACTGAATTCTCAATCTGCACCAAATACTGTGCTCAACATCAAAAAAACAAAGGGACCAAGACGTTATGCCTGCCCTCAAAGACTCTTATCTGGAGGAGTTTATAGACACACAAACTTTGTGCCACAGAAACAAGCAAGGTAACAGAGAAATGTTAACAGAAATACATATGTCTGCAGGTTACTTTTCTTCTCTTTGTAAAATTTGTAAGCCAAATTAGCATGCCTACTTTTAAAAACTAGAAGAGGGATTTTCAATCATGGGATGTCAAATAACCAAATATGTATGCCCAATGAATGAAGACATAATCTGATCATTGTGTTGATTGTGTTGCTGTATAGAATGTGCTTTTTGGGGTGCTGGTAAATATTTACCTAAGAATGAGTTCATCAAAACACATTGAAAAAAATACATAGATTAGCATTTTCAACTTGTAAACATAGAGTTAGAAAGAGCAGAGCATCCAAACTCACAACATTCGACAAACTAAATTATCAACTCACCTTGAACTCATCACAGGGAAATAAACAAATCAATATAGAGAGATGGATATCTGCAGGGAAAAACAATCACCAAGGATTTGTTTACTTGGATCAGAAGCACCTAAGTCAGTATGAAGAATATAGTTAAGGGTCTATGATGCTGGAATAAGAAGGGATGCTCTTTCCAAAGGATCAGAAATCAGGTCTATGCCATTCAATAAAGTCCAATCCTGGGGTCAAGGGTTGGTGAATAAAGAAAGGAATTTATTCAGTAAGGCCAACACTGGGGAGATAGCAGACTGCAGCCCATAACTATCTGTGCTTATGGGAAGAGATACAGAACTTACATAGGAGAAGGGGCCAGAGCATGTGTACATGTAGAAGCAAAAGTTAAGTCATTCATTGTCTTGGGGAAAAATCACTAGGAGGTCTGGTTATCTTCAGGCAGGATAACAGGAGGCCTACCAGTGTTTCTAATAGCCTCACTGCTTGAGGGGCAGTTTCTGTTAAGGGTATGCAGGTGGAATGCCAATGCCAGTTCTTTACAAGTGACTTAATAGTAAGCAGTGATTAATAAGGCAGAAGAAATAAAATGGAGAAAGTCAAGACAACTCTTGGATCCTGGCTTGGAAGCAAGCAGAGAAGTTGTAGCTGTGGCCTTGCAATGCTTGAGCTGCTAAAATCTTCTCAACTCTTACCATATGGGAGGGGCCTAGTGGCATAGTTCCTCGCCTAGCTCCATAGCTCAGCAGCTGGAAAGATTCAGTCATGTAATTGTTCATTTTCATTAGTTAATCATCAGGCTCAAACTATTATAAGGGAGGTGAAAGGTTAGGTCCTATAAGGTTCATTGTGAAAGACAGAAGTTGAAGAATGGGACCAACCCATAGCATGGTGGTTGAGGTGGCTGAATCCCCCACATGGTCAACTCTGTAGCTTGAGTCTTGGACCTGGCAACTTGAGAAACATGCCAGGCATGTGTGTGTGTGTGTGTGTGTGTGTGTGTGTGTGTGTGTGTCCAACATCTTGAGAGAATAGAGGAGGAGGGATTATGGTGTGGCCATCCTCACTGGGGAGAGTGTGATTTCTCACTTTCCCTCCCTTGCTATCTCTCTCTGGTGAGCATACATGCTCTATAGCAAAAACCTGAAAAGGAAAACGTTTTCCAAAAGTCATCTGAAAGAAAATTTTTAAGCCATAGAAGGCGTCACTGCAGCAATCTGGCAGCATCAACATGGAAGCATGTGTCTGTTTACAACGGGAGAGTACCCCGCACAACCAGTTCCCAAGGACAATCCACCAGTTCATTCTCTAAGTATGCCTTTCATTATGCGACTCCCTCCATATTTCCTACATTCAGTTCAATCTCTGTTCTGATGAAAGTGTCCCCACACTCAAAATAGCAGGGCTAGATGGAAAAGGAGACTCTTGAGTGCTTCTATATTTTTCTTTTGATCATGAACTTTGTAATGCAAAAGAAATCTCTACTCCCTAACTGATTTTGTAAGTTTCATTTCAGTATTAATAAAGGTAAAACTTCCTTCTAGTTAGGTTGAACCTAGGTATAGTCAACACAAGCTACTGCTACCGTGTTGTCTCAGTTAACCTCTAACCAGGTCAATGTCATAGTGTTTAGAATGCACACGATTCAACACCAAAGACATCACGGGCCCTACAAAGCATCCTGAAAGGACCAGCAGTTAGCATAATGGATATGTCCCTGGACTTCCACGTAGTCGACCGCGGTTCATGCCCCGGACCCGGTGGCTTAAACTCACGCCAGGCGCATGTGCGTGCGTGCCCAAAATCCTGAAAGGAGAAAGGAGGAGAAGGGATTGCGGCTTGGCCATCCACCCGGGAGGGGGATTTCTCGCTTTCTGTCTCTCTGTCTCTGTCTGTCTGGCGAGCGCACGCGCCCTATAGCAAAAACTTATAAAAAAAAAGTGTCCTGAAGATGTTTGCAAGCCAGTAGGTGACCGTGTGATGCTAAGAATGACAGATCTTGGTTATTCAAAAATGATGTCCTGTATGACACTATTATAATGGATACATGACATTATGTTTGTCAAAATTAACAGGATATACAACACAATGAGTAACTCTAACTAAACTATGCACTTCAGTTGATAATAGCATACCAATATTGGGTCATCAATAGTAATAATTATACAACACTAATTCAAAATGTTATTAACAGAGGAAGGGCTTTAAATAGTATCTGGAGTCTACATTTTCAGCTCATTTTTCTGTAAATCTAAAATTTTTCTAAAAAGACAAATAAACAAAGCCTATTATATTTTTAAAATAATATCTTTCTCTTCTCTGGCCTAGCAAAGCTCCCCTCTCTCTGCACATACATGCACATGTGTGTTCATACACACACACACACCCATAATGGCAGAAAATCACTATGCACAATGTAATCATTGGTTTGTATAAAATTTCCCCTCCTCTCTTTCTCTCTCTCTCTCTCTCTCTCTCTCTCTCTCTCTCACACACACACACACACACACACACACACACACACACACACACAGTCAGTTAGGTGAAGCACAAATTGCCTGCCAGACACAGGGAAACCATTAAAGAATACATGACCCCGTGTTTTCAGATATTGGAATCTGCAGCACCAATAGTTAACACTTTCCTCGTATAAGAGATGAAAAAGAAAGTAATGTAGTGAAGACACTCAAAGAGCAAAAAACATTGAGTAAATCGGAGAATGGCCCCGACATGAAATTACTCTCCAGTAGCTCTATTTCTATACCTGCTTAAACAAAAACGAAAACGATTAAATGCAAAATCTGCCCTTTCATTAAAATAAATTGTAGTCACCATGGCTTTATTGAAGAACAGGGAAAATCAGCAAGGATAGTGGAAGAATCAACAGACCACAGACAGGTGATCATTCTGACCCTACAGGGCCAACATTTTCTTTTGAGAAAAAAATTCCCTCCAAGAAAAAAAATGATCAGAGAAGATCTCTGATTCATTTTATAAACAAATTTCAGGAGAAAGTTACTTTATTGAAATTGGGACAAAATTAAGGTTTCAAAAGACAAGATTAGGGAAAATTTAAATGTCTTTTGGGCAGACCATATGACACAGAAAACCAAATATATTATTTAAAATGCTAATGAGAAATATTTCAAGCACATAAAGACAGAAAAAAGTGATAATGAGAAGAAGCTAAGTGTATGATAAACATTTTGTCCATGAAATCTAAAACATGTAAGCCTGGAATTCCAGAAGAGAATGAAGAGAAAGGATGTACAATGAAGAAATAATGTAAGACCATTTGCTTAGTGGGAGAAATTTTTAGACTCAAATGGTCTACTGAAATCCAGGAAAAACAAAAGAAAATGCACATACACATAAATTAGTGTTTCATGCCACAGTGCACATGTGCTCAGCAGAGAGAAACAGAGATTGTGAGAGGGAAAGTGAGAAGCCACCCTCCAGAGGGATGACCATGCCACAATTTATTCTCCTCCATTCTCCTCCTGGGATTTTGGGCACACATATATGTACACAAGTCCAGTATGATTTTCAATCCACCACTCCTGGGACTTGAAATGGGGAGTCAGCTATGTGAGAATCCGGTGCCTTAACTACCATGCTACCTGCTGGCCCCCATAACTTACTATTTTTATTTCTAAGGAACAGAAAATATTTTACAAGCAGTCAAGATGACAGGTAAAAGAAAAGAAAGAAAAAAACAATGGAAAGGAAACAATTACTGACAGAGAAAAGAAAACTTGCTTTGACACCAAAACTGCAGTAACTGAGGGCCTTATATTTGAGTTTACAAACTGGCTATTATAGATTGGATTCTTTTGGAAAATTTATTTTGTACAGAAATTCTAAGCTCTTTGAAAAGTTGTAAGGTCTGCCAACAAGCCTACATTCCCTGTGATAATATTGGCAAAATGAGACTAAAAACTGAAAATGAAACATCTAGAAATTACTTGTCTTCAAAATTTTGTCAATAGACATTATGTTTTGAGTAATCCAAAGAGAATGCAGCTCTCTATAGAAAAAACTTTTAGGGCACACTGTAGAATCCTAGATTTGAGGTCATTAAGACTGATTTGAGCCCAAACCTTCCATCTTTGTGCCTACCAGTGACGTGACTTCACACAACGTAGTTTCGGTTTGGGGACTAACATAGGCAAAGTAAGTGGTATGATGGTTAAGTGGCTGGATGCCCACATGACTGACCACAGTTCAAGTCCCAGACCAGGTGGCTTAAAAATCATACTGGGCTGAGACCAGCAGTTAGCGTAATGGCTATGTCGCCCTGGACTCCAACATAGTCGACCAGACCTGGTGGCTTAAACTCATGCCAGGCGCGTGTGCGTGCGTGCGTGCATGCCCAAGATCCCGAGAGGAGAATGGAAGAGAAGGGATTGTGATGTGGCCATCCCCCCTGGGGGGTGATTTCTCACTTTCTGTCTCTCTATCTCTCTCTGTCTTTCTGGTGAGCTCATAAACCTCTCAAAAAAGAAAAGAAAGAAAGAAAGAAAAATCATTCTGGGCACATGTGCATGCATGCCAAAATCTCAGGATTGAGGCATGTCCAACCCCCTGGTGGGTGATTTCTCACTTTCCCTCTCATTACCTCTCTCTGTCTCTCTCTGGTGACTGCATGCACCCAGTGACAAAAAAAAAAAAAAAAAAAAAAAGAGCGAGAAAAATTTTTTTGTGTAAAGCGGTTGCTATAACCACATTGTGACAAGAGATTAGAAAGATATTTTCTAATAGAATTTAGATGTTTGTCTTTTCTGTCCAGGCTGTGATAATACAATATGATAGTCTACATGGCTTACAAATAACAGAAATTTATTTCTTGTAGTTCTAGAAGCTAGGAAGTCCAACACTGAGGTGCCAGTAGATTCGATGTCTGGGGAGGGCCCACTTCTTGGCTCATTGACCACTATATTTTCATTGTTCTGGCTCAGAGATGTCTCCTCTTGAGCTGGCCTCACTTGGTAGTAGTCATTAGGGCTACTTCCTTGGCTCCTCTGATCTCATTTATGAGGGCTCCAACCCCATGAGCCAATGGCTTTCCACCTCCTACCACTATCACCTTGTGAATTAGGATTTCAATATATAAATTGGGGGAGGACATAAATATTCAAAGCATTGTGGGATTACTTACTGCATCCAGATATCATACTAAATACTGCTGTAAGTAGAGCCACTATTCTGCTCTATGTATTCCTTAAGTCAGTGAGTAAATATTAATAATATGTTCATTCTGTGCATAAAAGTAAATCTTGACTTTGCGGAGTTCACCAAAATGTGTGTGTTTGTATATATATATATA